>NW_026596085.1:16854706-16887935 GCF_907164565.1 Psammomys obesus
GGGGGTCACAACCACCGCTGGTGAGCAATGCACAAAGCCTGCACCGGCCAATCAAGTGAGAGCATTAGGCTTCCAGTTGTGTGCTGCTGCCAGCTCTGGCTGGCCTGCTCCACACTATCACAGGGCCCCAGGGTCATTGCTTAGTCACACTTTCCCTCTTCAGGCTCAGTTTGCGCATCTGTAAAATGGGTGAGTAACACCGACCTGCGCCACCAGCTTTGCCAGAATTCAAAAGAATAACACGGGCACCAGAACTTTGAACTCTACAAAGCAGCAGTGTGGTCAGGCGGGTGGGGAAGGCCTGCAAGGTGGGTGGTCTCTAAGCATGTTGGAGCAGCCTCAAGGAGTACGAGAACTGGGGCTCTGCCTCCCTCGGCCCGGGGCTGGAAGTGTTTGTTGAGTCTCTAGGTCTCGAAACCCTGAACTAGGCCCTGACTGTAGGCAGGGTCTCCAACCCTGGACCACTGAGCCTATGGTAGCTATCTCAGTCAGTATCTATATAGGATCAGGCTCTGGGGCGCTAGGCAGAAAAACGAGGTACACTTCTGCCTTCCGGGAGCCTACTCTGCAGGAATAAACTACTCACCCCAAGGGCATGCAGAGATAATGGTATCCTGGAGGGCCAGGCCTTGTGGAGAGGCTAGACCAGTGTGAGGAGGAGGCTCCCTGCTTCTTTTTTACTTGTTTATTTGTTCGTTTTACTTACCAGCCACAGTTTTCCCTCCCTCCTCTCCTCCGGGTGTTCCCCCCCACCCCCTGGTGCACCCTGCAAGGTGGATTCTGCTAGTTAGGCACTGGGTGGCTGTACGGAAGGGCTCACATTCCAGACCAAAGAAAGGCCATGGGGGAGAGGCTAGGGAATCTGGCTAGGGGAGCTGGTTGAGGGGGAGGGCAGGTGTGGAGAGGCATGGTAGGGAGAAGGGTGGGCTTGGAGGCAAAGGTCATGTTTCCTGTCAAAGTGAGCTATCTGCCTGCTTCCAAACAAGACTAAATCAGTACAAACTCATAGCCAGGCATGGTGACTCGAGTCTATCACACCCCTGGCCCCAGGTACTCTGGAGGCTGGTGGAGAAAGATCGTAATGAGTTCAAGGCCAGCCTGGGCTACACTGCCAGTTCAACTCGACAAACAAATAAACATGGGTTCAAATTTGTTCTTTTCTTATGTAATATTTCCCCCTTCTTTCTCCCCATTTCCTATCTCTCTCTTTCTCTCCTAGGAGAAACGGAACAGGTTTGAGGATGACAATGAATTTAACCTCGTCTATGAAAATCTCTAGGAAGAAGTTCTACAGGCCCCGAGCCTTGTCTTGGATTAGAACCCAGAGCCACTTCTCTTGTCCAAGGACCTGACCTGGGCCAGGAGTAGGCCTTCGGGATATGCCATCACCTCACCTGCGCATTCCAGGCTCTGCCTGCGTTAGTTGGGCCTGCTTGCACATTCCGCATCTGAGCCTGAACAGTCTCTGGGCTTTTGCCCAGGCTGTTGCCTCCATCCAAGAGAGCCATTCCTCTCCTGGCCCCATAGGCAAAGTGTTCCTCCATCCCACGGGGCTCTCTTGGACGCCACCTCTTTCTGTCTTCAGCCCGTACTGCCACCCCTGCTGAGCTGTGTGTGTGGCTCTCTTGGTGCCCGCCGGCCCGCATTGGTTCACAGGCAGACTTGCCCCTAGGAGAACACAGTAGGACCCCTGTCAGGGATATGCCTGGCCACTGAGCCACTCTACCTGCTCAGTTAGCCCAAAGGCTTGTACTAGCTGGGCACATGCTGGGTGGAACTGGAAAATGGTATGGCTAGGGAGAGGTGAAGAATGCAGTCAAAGAACTTCACAAAAGCTGGTTGGGCCTGGGTATGGAGGCTCCCAGATATGAGCCGATGAGCCAGGGCCAGGAGCCGGAAAGCTTCGTACATGCTGGCAAGAAAGGATAATCTAGCTTGTCTGGGACAAAGGTGGAGGCCAACTAAACAGGAGCTCCCCTCCCCCAACAAGAACCCCAGGCCGGCGCCCATCAGCTTGTGTAGGCTTACCTTGTCTGCCATCCTTGGCTCTCCAGGCCTCTACTCCTTATTCTACCCTTAGACCCAGTCCCCTGCCCCCCAAGTCCCCTCCTGTGGTCTAATCTGAACCCCACCTGCAGCTTCATGTCCTTTTCCTCTGTATTTATTTGCTTTAGGCCCATCCGGCCTTCGGGCAGAGACCAGCCTGGCTGTCTTCACGCCCCCTCTCTCCCACATTTACTCAGCTGTGTGGCTTGCTGCTAGGTCTCCCTGGGCAGGTAGGGGGGCCTCTGTGCTAGAGTCACTCAGACCAACCAGGGTGGACAAGAACTCCCCAACGCCTGGCCCTCAGCCTTTCTGGCCCTCCAGGAACTCATTCAGGGGACACCCTCATTTCACCCTCCAGGCAGCCCTGCGACAGGGAAGCCGTCTCCTTGGAGGACAAGGACTGGAGGTCTCAGTGCCCTGGGCCACAGGGCTCCTGTCACACACCCCACTTCCCTCGGCCTTAGCCTGCCTCTCCTTTGGCTTTCCCAGAGTCAGTTTAGCTGTGAAATGGACAGGCCAATCTACCTCCCCTACTTTTCTAGGCTCCTTCGAAAGTTCCTGGGATGGTCTCATTCAGAAACCCAGGGAATGTGGAGGTGTCCACGTGCAGACACGCCTAGCCCGGCCCGAGCAGTACTGAACCCCTCAGGCAGTACCTAAAGGCTAGAGAGGAAGGCACAGACTGACTCCAGAAGCCCTGTGCCATCGGACAGAGGCACCAGGCTTTTGTGGGCCCGGTGGATGGCCTGCCACCTACAAGCCCGGTTCTTGGCCCTACTCTGTAAACATCCATTAAGCAAAGCTCCTCATGGGCTGCCAGGCTGAGTGATGGCCCGTGCTCCTCCAGGCTGGCCTAATGAATTCCCGGTCTGTGAAGAAGGGAAACTGCCTGGCACAGAGCTGCCTCCAGGCTCTTGACTCCAGCAGCCTGAGATGAAGGTCAGCGCTGGGACTTAGCCAGCAGGAGCTTGGCTATTGCATCTCTTACCTCCTGGCTCTACATCCAGTCTCTGGACTCTTTGACCAGGACTTGGGTTTTTTTTTTTTTTTTTTTTTTCAGCCCTTTCCAGGGGAGTGAGAGAAGCCTGGTGGGGCTTCATATTGTGCCCTGGCTCAGGACCCAGCACCCACGTCTCCCAGCAGCCACCCTTACGAAGCAGCTGAGGGAACCTGCTAAGACATACTCCATCTTTCCCACGAAAGGCCTTTCCCATGAAAAAGCCTTCCGCAGTTTCTACTTCACTTGGAATAAAATTTCAGCTCCTTGCAGTGGTCCAGCAGCCCCAGGAAGACTGACCCATTGCCTCTCCTGGGTACACAGGCATTGCCAGAGTGGTGGCTGAGTGGTTGGGGCAAAGATGGGCACAGGGGAGGGGGGGGGAGTGAGAGTCTGGGAAGGAAAGGGAATGGAAGAGAGGAGGAGGAAGAGAAGGAGGGTTCAGGGTGAAGGACGGGATACAAGAGGGGTTTCCATATTAGGGAAGGTGAAGGAAGAATATTTGGGGTCTCCCAGTAGTCAACAAAGAAGACTGAGTCCCCGGTCCCCTGCCCCAGGCCTGAAGACGAGAGCTGATGCAAGGATGAGGGGTGAAGATGACGGTGATGGAAGAGGAGAAGGCGCCCTGTGAACCCCTTGGGGTCGGGCTTTGAATGGAAAGGGAGATTCGAGGAGAAGCAGGCTGGGTGGCCATAGAACTTCCCATAGGAAGGACCCAGCTCTACCTCTCAGCAGCAGCTCAGACTTGACGGTCACTGCCTACCTGCCTGCCTGAGCCTGAGTTTCAAGTGACAATCCAGGCCACTCAGGCTGTTGTAGTAGGGACAGGTAGGGAGGTCCCCGGGCCCTGTCTCGAGAGAGTGGGTGAATGTGTGTTTTCTTGAGATTCAAACTGCTAGGACAATGGGAGGAGTCTGGAGAGAGACAGAGCAAACATGCTCTGGGGGTGGGGGTGGGGCAGAAACAGACATGTTTAGCTTAGTCTTCTTGTGGGACTCGGAACAGTGGGAGCAAGAGCTGTCTGACTCTGTTGCCTGCCTTTGGGACCCTCTCCCCTCACTGGGTTGCCTAGTCCAGCCTTGCTAGAGCAGGAGATACCTGGTTTTACTGCAGCTTGATATGCCATGGCTGGTTGATACTCATCCGTGCCTGCTCTTTTCTGAAGAGAAGCGGAGGAGGAGTGGATGGGGGAGGAGAAGTGTGGGGGAGGGAGTGAAAGGAGAAGAGGGAGTGGAAACTGCAGTCGGGATGTGAAATAAAAAATAAATAAATAGAAGCGTTCCTCTCAGGAGGCAGGTTGGAGCTTCCCCAGCTACAGGGGTAGGAGGTGGGAGGGGAGGCAGAAGGAAGGTGGTGGTTCTGGGTATAGTGTCAACCCCTACCCCAAGAAGGAACACGGCTGGGAGAGTACTCAGGAGAGAGGGTGGCAGGAGAGCCTTGGAACCGTAAGAGAGGCTGATCTGACTGTTTGTTTGGTGGATTTAGTCCCTCTCCCTGACTGGAGGGATTTCCACACTCTCCTGGCCTAGGCTGCTGTCCCTCTGAGGACTTGCCACCTGCTGGTTTCTACAGACTCTTAGGGCATCAGGAACATTTCAAGGGCCCTGACACCCTCAGGCTCACCACTTCAGCCTCCCTCAAGAGTAGTAAGTGGTTGGAAGTAGATGGCCCCTGCCTGGCCCCTCAGTTGGCTCCAACTCCCCCATCTTTGCAGAAAAAAAAAAAAAATCACCTCTAGAAACCAAACCCAGCAGCTAGGTACAGGAGCTGTGCTTCTACACCCAGAAAAAAAAAATTTCCTGAGGATTCTGTGCAGCAGTTTCCATGGGAACATGTGCTTGTTATCAGTGATTCTTAGTGGGGGCTGGAGTGTCCCTCACAGTCAGTATCACAGGACTTTAGTGGGTGGCCTGTGCTGGGGGCAGGGGCGGGGCAGCTTCAGTTCTTAGGCCGCTAGCTCTCACTAACCTGAAATCGAGTTACAGGCCAAACCTGCCTTCCCTCCCTCCATCTAATTTAAAGGCCATGTTCCAGCCTAAGGATGCCTCTGGGACTTCAGGAATGGATTTTTATGTAGTTCAATAGTTTTCTTGGCAGACAGCTCTTCCAGGAGAGGTGGGCCATTGCCTCAGCCCAGCCAAGCTGAGTGGCATCAATCTGCCCCTCCTAGATGTCTGGGGATGTCATTTGCCCACCAGAGGGGCTTCAACCCTGAATCTAGACTCCAGACTGGGGGCATCGATGGGAGACCCTGGGAGCCTCTGCCGGTTCCTCCTTAAACTGTGGTTGTAATTACAGCCGCCACCCCCTCCCCCCGCCCCGAGCCTTGATTGAATGCTGGTTAAGTGCTGTTTGCTGCAGTTGGCATTGGATTTTTTTCACTGTGCGTGCAAGCAGGTGACACAGACGCCGAGTGTGGTGAAACATTTAAACTCCAGCGCGGTGAAATTTGCTCCCATGCACCTGCCTCCATCGGAGTCACCTCCCTAGAGATTAGCACCGGGCTACTGGCTTCCCTGTATCTGGATGGAAGAAGGATAGGGTGTTGGTGGGAGGTTTCTGAAGAGCTTGTGCAGTCATTCTGTAGGTGTTGTTTGCATTGGCTTTGCTCACAAAAGCCACGTGGGGCTCTGCCCGAGACAGTATGGATGCTGCCAGACTCTAATTACAGCAGGGGGCTGTCAGGACGGATGGTCCTAATTTAATCAGGCCCCTATCAATGGCCTCTTTGGCTGTTCACAGCTTTTCAACCTCTGTGTGAGGTATTGCGGGGGAACAGCCTCCAAGCCACCACCTGGACTGTACCTGCTGTATCTTCTCTGTGGGAAATGATGACAAGAGATCCCTGGAGCTCCCAGCATGGAGGTTTTCTGTTTCCACAGACACTGTCAGGCATGGGAGGTTGTACTGCTTTTTCTGTCTTTGGATTTTTCATCTGCAACATCTCACTTAATCTGAAAACAGACCTGCAGATTGGGGTGGGGAGAGAGGCAGAGCTACCTGGTTTACCAAAGCAGAAACGACTGTTGAGAGACACTGAGAGACACTGACGGGATAAAGGGCATGCAAGCCTGGAAGAGATAGGGCAACTCTGGGCTGGCTCCCGATGGATGCGAGTGTGTCTCCACAGGTCAGGGTAGGGATGGAAAAGAAAGCGATTAAGGGACCTGATGCTGGGATAGTGCACGGTAAGTCAAACTTTCTGCAGAGATGGCATCCAAACTCTCCCTCCTCTCCCTCTGTCAGCCTGCCCCACCATGTGTGTATGTGTGTGTGTGTGTGTGTGTGTGTGTGTGTGTGTATGTGTGCGTGTGAAAGAGAGGAGGAGAGATACTCCTACCTCCTGGTGCTCCACATCCTTGGTGAAAAGAGGCAGGTCAGTGCAGGTCCTGGTGTTATATTTGCTTAGAGCCTGTACCTGGTAACTTGGACATTGGGATCCCAGGTGTCCCCTAGAAACTCCCGGGCACAGCATGCCTGGAAGCAGGAGCCGCCCAGGAGCTTCATAATCCGGGCTAATGCTGCTGTAATTGGCACCGCTCTGCCTTTACAACCCTCTCATTGCCTGAAAACTTCCTTTGCAAGTGGCTGTGTCTACAGCGGGTTCTATTTTACCACTCTGTGAGCCTCTGGGGATCCTGCAGTCTTGGCTTTTGCTCTCTGGACTGCCTCATTCCCAGTCCTCAGGCTCCATGGACCAGAATGGAGCTAACCTTGCCGTGGATGAGAACATAGCTACTCTGCCATGGTCCTGGGATTATCTGGGGCACTGATTTTTCTCCTCAAATCCCTGTCCTCTTTCCTCTGTCCCTTTAGTCTCTTCTTCAGACCTTCCCCGACTCTGCACCAAATCAATATTTCTGTAGCTCAAATCTGACTGTATTAAACTCATCACCTGCCATACTCCACGGCCAAATTCATTGTAATAAAGGAGATAAGATCATTCAATGAGTTAGAATGGTGTTTTTCACCATCCGGTCCTGGGAGAAATAGGTATTGGCGTGGCCAAGGATGATTCTCACCCTACACATAAGCTCACAAAGGCCTCTGCTATGTGCATGATTGAAGCTTAGTCTTTTTTTTTTTTTTTCCGGCCAGCACTCAGTCCTCTTTCTACCCATCACTCTTTCAACATTTGTCATATCCAAATATGTTCCAGGACCTTTGCTGAGTTGGGATAAGAACAGATTGTCCTGGCTGGAGAGAGACAGTTCATTTGGAAGAGTGCCCAAGTAGCATGAACAAAGCCCAAGGTTTGATTCCTGGTACCATGACAACATATACCTGTGTCTCCAGCACTCAGGAATTTGCGATAGGAGGAAGTTCAAGATCAGAGCCAATGAGATGGCTTGGTAAGTAAAGCTGCTTTTGGCCAAGGCTGATGACCTGAATTCCATCCCGAGACCCACATCACAGAAAGAGAACTGACTCTCACAAATTATCCTCTGACCTCCATCTGCATGACATGCACATGTTCATGAACACGTAAGAAATATGATTTAAAGATTTTTAAAGAAATTCAGTGGTGGCACAACCTTTACTCCCAGCTCAGGATGCAGAGGCAGGAGGATCTCTGTGAGTTGGAGGCCAGTCTGGTCTACAGAGTGAGTTCCAGGGCAGCCAGGGCTACACAGAGAAACCCTGTCTCAAATAAACCAAGAAAAGCAGGGTGCGGTGGTGCACGCCTGTAATCCCAGCATTCAGGGAGGCAGAGGCAGGTGATTGCTGTGAGTCTGAGGCCATCCTGGTCTACAAAGTGAGTCCAGGACAGCCAAGGCTACACAGAGAAACCCTGTCTGGAAAACAACAACAAAAAATAGCAATAATAACAACAACTGCAACAAAATACCAAAAATATTCAAGGTCTTCTATAGGCCTGCCTGGCTATGTACAACCGTGCCTCAAAAAAAAATTTTTTTTTAATTAAAAATATATTTTAAAAAGGTGACTGATCAGCTGTCATTGGCCTAAAGTCACTTCCAGTTCGATCTGTGTCACTGTGGCAGCTGCTCAAAAACGCCCAACTCCACACCTCTGTATGCCATCCCTGCTCTGCCAAGGCCCCTTACCCCATCCTTGCTTGAAGAGGAGGATGTTCAGATACTCCCCTTTTCCATGGCGCTTCCCTAAGCCCCTTCCCCCCACCAGGTGGTTTATTTGTTCTTTATCACCTCATATTAAATCAGTTCACACACACACACACCCGTCTCCCCCAGGAGGTCCTAAGCTTTCCAGTGCAGAGAAACCTTGTTTGTGTCGCTTTGTCTGTGTGCCCTGACTCATACTCAGGGCTCAAGAGCCATTTGCTTAAAGAATAAATGAATCCTTTCCTATGCTGGCCTCTCAGCGCCTGTACTTGCTGAAGAGAGAGAATGATTTTTTTTTTTTTCCAGTTTCCAGGAAGCTGCAATTGAAGGCATGAAATGTAACCCATTTTACATCTATGAGAACTGAGAATGGCATGTTGGGGCATGTCCATCACCAGAGTCCCTGCAATAAACATGCAGGGGTTCGGGAGGCCGTGCCACCTGTCTGGTAGCTGTAGGTCCAGCCACAGAGGACAGGCCAGCAGCGTGTGTGCAGCTCGCAGCTGACAAGAGGCATTGGTGATGTGAGCTGGCAGACCAGATCAGGGGCCATGAGGCCTGCAAGTGTGGTGCCGCTAATTGCTCCCAGAAGCCCCTATCACTGCCAGGGGAAGCCTCAGCCGGCTCAGCAATGTCCTGACCGCCCTCTCACTCCACCAGATGGCTTCTCCTCCTGCCTGTAGGTGAGGCCAGGCACCCTTGGCATAAAGGGCCTAGGATTCTGCACTTTACCAGCCGTACTGAGTTAAGCCAGGGGGCAGAGGGTGGGAACACTGGAGAAACCCTTCCGGAATCCCTTTTGTTCTACTAGACCCACAGCCACCCCCCAAAGAGGCTGGATCGCTGTGGGAGGCTCAGAGCAGCTCAGTCGGATCCAGCTATGCCTGGCGACCCTCCCTCCCGCAGGAAGCCCCTGGGCCAACTGCCTCTGCGGGAAGAGGCTCTGATTATTGTGCGCTGCGGGTGGAGCCGGGAGAGCTGCAGGCCTTTCTGCTGAACAGCTGAGTCCTGGAGAAATGGGCATGCTCCAGAGCCAGGGCGCCAGAGCCAGAAAGAAAAACGGGAAACGTGGGGCTGGGGTGCTGCTGTGTACCGGTAGAAGGCTTGCCTAGGACCGCAAGGTCCTGGGTTGGATCGCCAGCACTGCATAAAACAGCCTTGGTGGAACATGGCTGTGACCTCATCACTGGGGAGCTCGAGGCAGGAGGATCAGAAGCTTCAGCTACACAGGGGGTTCAAAGCTAACCTATGTACACGAGAGCCTAAAACAGGATTGAAACAAGGTTAAAAAAAATAAAAGTTTACCGTGGCTACACAATGTGCTCCTGGGCCTTGCCGCAGTCCTGTGTGTCTGGTGTAATAGATTACCTCTGTCTCAAAGGTCAAAGGGCAGGAGGGAACTCTCCTGCCTAGGCTAGCCTAGCCCTAAGGCTGTATTACTCTCCCACACTGCAGAGCTCAGGCCACCTGTCTTCCTTCTAGGTTTAAGCCCTAGAGACCTTTAGGGTGGTTTTTATCCCCTATACTATCCTGCTTCAGGGATGCCTGATGGGTGTGGGATTTCTTTATAGGGTCTTTATATGAGAATGTTCTGGAATCATCCAGTAACGAGAGTTATAAAGCCTTGTGCTGTGTGCTGAAGTCCACTGAATTCTACATCTGGAGAGAATGAAGCTTATGCTAAATAAGTGACTCGGACTTCAAGACAAGTGACAGAAACGCAAACCACCACCCTGCCTCGGCGTGGAAGTCCGTCACCCTCAGGACAGAGTTTTTACAAGCCTGTAAGGTGAGTGCACATGCTTTCCTTGAAGCTGGTGTTGCCTTCTCCACCCCAGCCTGCCTTGCCCTGCCTCTTCTGTCCTTCCTCAGAAGGACAGGGAGTTCCCTCTCCCTCAAAGTTAAATGTCTCCTGAGCTCTCATCTGGCAACAAGCACTGACCCCATTTTACCAATGAGGAAACTGAGGCTTCAAGAGGTAAAAACAACTTGCTGGAGGCAGTCTTAATTACTGGGTGTTGCCACTGAGACTCAAGCCCAGCATGAGTCTCAACTTGAGACCTGGGGCACTTTGCTGAGTGGCCTTCTGTGCCCTCCCAAGATGTCTTCACCCTAATCCTGGGAGCCTGTGGTATTCCTTATAGAGCCAATTGGACTAAGTCTCTTGAGATGCAGAAACAACGATCCTCGATTTTGAGAGTCACAAACGGCTTTATGAGAGGGAACCATGGTCTGACTGCAGGCTCAGGAGGAGGCAGTTTGGTGAGCAAAGTCGAGAGGAATGGTGGGTTTGAAGTGCTGGGACTGAAGATGGAGGAAGGGGCCATGACCAGGGAAAACGAGTCTCAAAGGTGAAAAGGGTGACAAAATGGGTTTTCCTTAAAGCCTCGGGAGGAGTCTGGCTGTGCACACCACTTGGTTTCTTTGTGTTGATGACACTTTGGATTCCACCTCCAGAACTGTAGAAGAATGTGGGTTGCTTTAAGCCTTGTTTGTGGCAAATGGTCACCCTTCTGGTTGAGACCCATCAGCTCTTCTCACTCCATGGTGGATGGCTTGCCTGGCTCTGCTCCCTGGGCATGCTCCCTGCCAGCGCTGGCCCGAGAGCCCCTCTCTGTCACATCCTCTGCTTACTCTGACCTTGGCCTTCTTCTCTTTCTCCCTCATTCACTAGTTGCTTAAAGACAACAGGCACCATCTCTGGAACATCATAGAGGGAAACTCAGACCAAGCGAGGAACAGTTAAATGCCCAAGTTCCCCCCAGGTGGGGGAGAAAAAGGCACTTGAGAAAGGGAGGCAATCCGGCTGAATCAGGCCCCAGGGGCCAGCCCCAGCACCCATCTGAGCTCCCAGAGGGTTAGATCTCCCTGGAGGGCTCAGCTTTAGGGAAACCTACCAGCAAATTCCAAACCAATAAGAGCAAATAAATGAGGGGTGATTACTGACAATAGGAGAGGGGACACCGCGGGGTGCCTCCAAATAGCATCTCCTCCAGTACGGTTTAAGTGCTTTATAGGTCATTAACTACTTGACAGAGAGAGCTTGACACTTAAAGCAACGAATTTGGCGCCTCTGCCAGGGAAAATCAATCAGAAATGAAGACAGAGCATCAGCAGCCTTAAGATGTACTGGGTGGGCAAACGGGATTCGATTTGCACATAATTTTAAAGGCCTCTCCATTGTGTAAATTGAGGCACACTGGTATTTGAGGTCATTTATAAATCTGGAACTAGAGTTTAGAAATACTTAGCCTGCCCCTTGGTGGATTTTCCCCCTCATCATTAGTGAAATATTTCAAAGATGTGGAAATGTACAGAGACAGGCACAAGCATTTAGGCTCATCGCCTGACTGTGTCAGCTGAACGTTTCTGCTATGGTGGAAGCCTGTCCACTTCTAAAACATACCACTTGTTTTTCTTCCTGCTTTGCGGGCTCTATCTTCTCAGGGAGACCTAGGCCCACCACACATCCCTGCCCAAGTCATCATTCCCACCTCTGAAACAGGAGTGCAATTACTGCCTCTTTAATTAACTTGGCGATTAATCACCAGCTGCTTGTGAAATAGCTTTTATTGTCCTTGTCCATCTCCGGATGGGGTGGGGGTGGGGAGGAGGCGGTGGAAGGATGGGCCAGCCAGGGCCCTTCTCAGACAGAGCACCACACTGTACAGTGGTTGGAAGGTCTGAGAATTTCTAGTATTCAGAGGGCTGTCTCTCTTCTGGACTCTGGGTAGGCAGCAGCCACCAGGTGCCAGGATCAGAAATGAGCTGGAGGTAAGCCCAAGAGAGAGCCATGGCAGCTGGGAAGGGAGTCTGTCCCCAGCAGCCTCGGGGCTTCTGCACTCCCTGTTCACAGGGCCAAAGGAGCCTGGTTTGGAAATCGGGTCTTCACAGATAGAAGTGACCCAGGATGAGGCTACACCGGATTAGGGTGGGCCCTAAATCCAGCGACTGCTGTCTTTATAAGAAGGGCATGCGAAGCAAAGTCACAGACACAAGGAGAACTCATTCATCAGTCACCAAGCCAGCCTTCCTCATGGTGGACTCTGGCTTCACACTCTAAGGAAACAGGCTCCCCCCCGGAGCATTTTTCTGGTCCATTAACCCACCATGATCCAATCCCAGGAGAAGTCCCCCCCCCCCCCCACTCCTTTGTCAGGGAAGCCCTTTCCCAATCTCTTCTCAGAAACCACTCCTCCATCAAATAGACCTCTTAGGGTTTCTCCAAGGACATCCCAACCAAAGATCAGCATCCACGCTCAAGTCATTTGCTCATGGTTTGATCGATCATTCTTGTGGCTCCCCCTGGGTAAGCGTGTGCCACATCCAAACTGTCAGGGATTTCCAACGCAGCCTGGGTTAAGCAGGTGGGTTCCCATGGAGGAAGAGGGGCTCAGAAGTCACTAGGATCTTCGCATGGAGACGGGAGGGACATCACTCGGCTGCCAAGTGCAGCGCTGGGGAGAGCACTTTTACTGGAATAACTCAGAGTGTAACCCGCTTCGCGCTCCAAGTCCGACACTTTGACACATGAGAAGCAGGTTCTGATACCCCACAGGGCATGGCTGTCTACAAAGCTGGAGCCTACGTATAATAAGCCTATAGGTAACGACAATCAGGCCCGTCACCCCCTCTCGAGCGACCGCGTTCTCTGCACCTCTCCCCCTTGGGACTGTTAACCAGCGTTAAAGATAGCTTCAAAAATCCACGTGCACAGTTTCTATTAATAAAGCCAACAAAAGTATTTGGCACACCTGCTATGAGGCAGGCACTGGAGGAGATAGACTACAGAGCAGTGGAAACCCGGAGTCCTGACCTCAAGGAACCATTTGGTAGAGAAGGACAAAGAAATGCAGTTGTCATTCGGGGCGGGATTAAGCGCTGCGACGGGGAGCACGGGGGCAGAGAGGAAAAGGCTGCGGAGTTCAGCAGGGACCCACAGACAGAGCAGCGGCCGCCGCAGGGGAGAAAAAGGCAAAGAATAAAATCTACACACCACCACCACCACCACCACCTCTGAGCCTTCTTCGTCTCAGCCAATTAGGCATCAGCATCGCGGGCGGGCCGACCAATCATGAGCTGGAACAGGAGCCTTGGTCGCAGGCCACGGTTTCCGAGCGGAGGGAGGCCAGGGCAGAGACGCTCCGCCTCGCTCGCCCAGGCCACGCCCTCGCCCGCCCAGGGCCACGCCCCCTCTCCGCCCAGGGCCACGCCCCCCGCAGCCAGCTGCGTCTTCCCGGGGCAGGGTGACCGGCGGCCGTTGGGGCCGAGTATTGTCCTAAAAGCCCCCACCCCAGCCCCCCAGAGGAGAAGGGGGTGAGGGGCAACAGCCACGTGGCTGCAGGAGGATTACGAGACTTCCTTTCGCCACTGACAAGACTGCAAAATGTGTGGACCTGACGGCTCAGCCGGGACGGGAGCGTGAGCCTGAGCGCGCGGGCAAGGTAGGCGCTGGGAGGAGGCGCCGGGTGAAGCCAGAAGGCACCGCTCACGTGCTGGGCGGTGTGGCCGAAGCGGTGTAGACGCCCGCGACCCGAGGGCTCCCCGAGGCGGTGTGGACGAGCGCAGGTGGTGCGGAGGAGGCGCCGGGGAGAGCTGGAGCGGGGCCGGACTGGGGTCCACGGTGGCCGGACGGTGTGTGTGGAGACGCGGACCTGGGACTCGGGGGACCTCCGGCGAGCTGGGGGCAGGCGAGGCTGTGGCGCCGCGGAGCCGCGGAGCCGCGGAGCCGCGGGCAGGTGTAGACGCCGCCGGAAAGTTTGCTGGAGTGCGCAGAGCGGCTCCCGGCGGGGAAGGGGCAGCTCGCACACGCGCAGATCCCGCGGCGTCTCCCGGAGCGCAGGCCGGATCTCGGTGCCGGCCGAGCCGGCTTGTTGCGGGAAGGAGCGCCCCAGCCTCGGGGTCGGTGGTCCCCACTCCCCAGGGGCAGCAAGACCCGTTGATCCCGCTGGTCAGCCCTTGGGTGTAAGTGTCTCCGTCTTCTCTCCTGTGAGGAATCTGAGGGGAAAGAGCCAGGCCTCTCCGGGGGAACGGGGGTGTTGGGGAGTGGGGCGATGTGGATGAGCCTGAGGGTTAGGCTTTGGGTTGAGACTCCTGGCCTTGCTTGTCATTGCCTCTGTGGCAGTGTAGTCTGGATGAAGGAAAGAAGCGGGGTGGGATGGGGAGGCTTGTGCCCCAGAGTTCTGGCAGGGAACTAGTGTCTATCTTATTCTTCCCCAAAGGCGCCTGGGGCAGAGCAAGTGGGATGGGGATTAGGCGAGCTTTGGCCCGGGAAGGGGAACCTGCTGGTGAGGAGTCTTTGGGGAGGCTCAGTCTCAGCTCATCTTTTATCATCTTCTGTAAGCTTTGTCCCTGTGGGACCTTTCCACGTATTGTTTATTCTTCCGAAAAGATTTCTCGCCGGTCATGGTGACATATGTCTTTAATGCCATCATTCAGAAGACACAGGCAGGCAGATCTCTGTCTTGGAGTCCAGCCTGGTCTACCTAGTGAGTTCCAGGACAGCCAGGGCTACATAGAGAGACCATGGGTCAAAAAAAAAAAAAAGATACAGCGTTCTAATTTATGTGTATGTGTATTTGTGCGCACTCCTTTCTGAGCTTATGTGCACCAAGTGGCCAAGAGGCCAGAGGGCAGTATGTACCCTAGAACGAGAGTTACAGGAGGTTGTGAGCCTCTTGATGTAGGTTCTGGGAACTGAACCCTAGCCCTCTCCGTGTGTGTGTGTGTGTGTGTGTGTGTGTGTGTGTGTGTGTGTGTGAGCACCAGCGCCACTGTGCACATGTGGAAATCAGAGGACTTTGCAGGTTTTAGTTCTCGCCTTTCACTTTGTAGGACCCTGGGATTGAACTCAGGTCCTTGGGCTTGGCTGCAAGCGCTTTTACCTGCTGAGCCATCCTCACAGCCCAGTTTATTTTCTTGATGAATCCAAAGCAAAACACCTGCCACAGGCTAGGCATGGACAATGGAGCAACGACTAAGGCACATCGGGGCTCATTTCTCACAAGGATTCCAGACCAGCGCAGGGGCATAAATGACAAACAGCACATGGTCAGGAAGGGAATGGGACATAGGGAAGGGAGGCAGCCTGGGTGGGCATCAAAGAGAGCCTATCTGTAGGTCCTACAAGTGAGTAAGAGGTGTCAGTGTTCCTCATCTCTTGGGCCCCAGAACCATTGTCACCACCTCCAGGAAGGCTTCCTTGCTCTTCCTGACTTGAGAGTCCGTGCTGAGGGACTCCTACAACCTGGGGTGTCCCCATATGGACAGCATGGTTAATGTTCGTTCCAGCATCAGGTGGATGTGTGGTGGTGTCAGAACCCAACTCTCTGCTGGGTGGGCGGGAGGCAACGTGGCTTGTGCACAGGCAGACCTTCCCAGGGAAAATAGGGCTCTTCAGCCTGGCAGGTGTGCAGGAATTTTTCCTCCTTTTCTTGTTTGCCCTGGCTGGAGGCCTGGGCTCCGCCACCCCATGTCATGTTCATAGTCAAAGTAAAAGATGCCAGCAGGCGGGGTGAAGGAAATAGCAGGGAGGAGCAGGCTCACAGTGCCCGCAGCAACACCAGGGCTGCTGCCAGGGCCAAAGCCCGGCGAGCTCCAGGCGAGCTCCAGGAGAGCTCCTGTCCCAGTCCCTGGGCTCAGACCAACCTGCCCTCCTCTGGCCTACTTTTTTGGGGGGTTTTGTTTTGTTTTGAGACAAGGTTTCTCGGTGTACCCCTGGCTGTCCTAGAACTCACTCTGTAGACCTCAAACTCAGAGCTCCCCCTGCCCGTGCCTCCTGAGTGCTGGGATCAAAGCCGCGCATCGCCACCCAGCCTGCTCTTATTTCCTGCATGCGGTTTCCGTTAGCCTTGCTCTGAGAGGACGCAGGGGCCAGTGAGGGCCACCAGGCGGCTAGGTTACAGGGCCACAGTGACTGTGTTCCACGCCTGCCCTGCCGACAGGACCCTGAATGGCTTCCCTTACCCAGACTCAGAGCTCTGAATAGAGCTGCTTATGTGACTCATAGATCACTGAAACTCTTGGCTGGAAAGTACGAATCCCGCTTAGAAGAACTGGCTGTAATTTGATTTTTCATGGCTTCTATGCCCGGTAGACCTGTACGCCTGGCACCTTCCCCGTGGCAGGTTGTCGGATTCTTGCAGATGCGGGATGAAGCTTTTATGGAATCTCCCTCCAGCCCACCCCGCTTCAGGGGTTTGAGCGGGCACACGGTTAGAGAACCCATTACATACTTCATTCAGGCGCTGGCGGGGACAGCATCGAAGCAGCCTCCCACCTACCCACCCTGCCCAGCCAGCCCTCCTCCCTGGATTAGCTTTAAAAAAAAATTAATTTGCAGTGATTTACTCCCTTCTGTTCTGTGGGGATCACCAGCATTTTAAACGTGTATTTAAATCACACTCGCTGCTCCCAGCTAAACCTTAACCGCCTCCTCCCGCCCAGCAGCTATAGCACTGCATTCAGAATCAGAAGTTCAGGCCAAGTTCTGTTAATGAGGAGCTGTGTAACCTTGGGCAAATGACTTAACCTCTCTCTGCTCCTCCATTGGTTCTCGTAGACACCGAGGTTAATGGTAATCCTTCCCACCCCACCCTTTCACAGGCTGTTGTGGGGATTAAATTAGATAGCATTCAGGGAGGAGCAATGCAGTGGCAGACCTGGGGCTTCTCTTCTTCAGTATTGTCTGTCCCCTTCATTATCTGGGTGACCTTGGGCAGGCCACTCACCTCCCTTTCCTCATCGGCAAAACATAGGGGCTGTTATAGAGGGGCATAGAATCCCCCACCTCTATCCCTGAGCCCGGCTCATTTCCTTCTACCTTCTGCCCGCCACTGTCCCCTCGGCCAACCCTTTGGCTTGTCATCTGAGGACTCTGGTTTAATTGGAGCTGTGTCCCTCCACAGCTGCCTGTCCCCAGCCTCTCTGTGGAAGTCCCTGGGCTGTGGCCCTGAGGGGCCTGCAGTTCCTGGCTCATTGACAGAGGCAATTAGCGGTGATATCACAAGTCTGGGAGGCGGCCTCCGTGGGGCACGTGGCCAGGCCACCAGGAGGCCATGACCTGCCCCGTCTGAGGCCTGAGGGGTCCCCGTTGCAGTGGTGGGGAAGCAGTTTCCTTGGCCAAGCCAATTTCATTCCCATATTTTATGACTCCTAGAAGCCCTAGTTGGAGTGTAAATTAGTTCTACCCTGTGCTTTTGTTGGCAACTGTCGGTGCCTTGAAAGCGAGGGGCTTTGTCAGGAAGAACAAAGCTGTTGGTATGTTTTTCTGATTTGGGGGAGGTGTGCTCCTGGGGGACCCTCCTCTCTTCTGTATCAGCCTGACTCCTTGTTCACAGCCTCGCTGGTTTTGTTTTGGGTTTTAAGTCCTATGGCTTAAGAGTCACATATGGTGTGTGTGTGTGTGTGTGTGTGTGTGTGTGTGTGTGTTGGCTGAGGGATTTCCCCCCTCCTTTTGGCTTACACAGTGTACTCTCTGGAAGCTAATTCCAAGGACTGAACTTTTCAAATCACAGCTTCAACAGCTTTTAAAAACCTGGACCTGGTTACCCCTACCATCCATGTGTAAAGATTTTGAAGAGAAAAAAAAAAAATCCCACCCCTGAGAGTGGGGCAATGGGAAGCTGCTGGATGCGCAGTTCCTGGCAGTGAGAACTCACGGCAGACCTGAGGTCAAAGCCGAAATGATGAGGGCCTCCCAGGAGGGTGCATGGTCTGTTCTTTGCCAGACATCTGGATATTGAAAAAACATCTGGGTGGCTGGGCTTTTCAGGTTCTGTCTGACATTTAATATCACAAACACTGAGCTTGCCTCTCTTCTCTCCCCCAGCCAGGCTCCTCCAAACACACCATCCCCCCATCCCCCACTCCCACTCCCCTTCTTGACGGGGAAGAAACATCCATTCTTTCCAATTCCCCAGCGTTTTCTTCCTACCGGAAATCTGATGGGCTTATGACATCATGGCTGGCTGCTGAGCGATGGAGTGGATGCCACAAAGAAATCCGACATGTCAGATGGATTCAGAAATCCCTTTCCCTCCTGCAGCTGGAGGAGCAGGCGTGGAGTCAGGAGAATCTGAGCTTTGTTTGGGAGATTATTAAAAAACAAAAAACAAAAACCAAAACAAAACAAAAACACAAGTCTTGCCCAACATTAAAGGCAATTTTCTTAAAATCAAGCAAAGCGTTTGGCCATCATCGTCTTTTTATAAAAATGCTGGGTTTTATGAGACAAAGTGGCTAATAAATGGGACCCACAACCTCCTGTGAGTTTCTGTTGACTATGTGTCCTGGTTCACCAATAAAGGGGAACTAGGAGTGCCTTCTCTCTTCGTTATTAAAATGAGATAGCTTTTTTTTTTTTTTTTTTTTCAGGGCAATAAAATTAACAAGGTAAATAGCTGGCTTGGTTTTTCTAGGGCTCCATTTTTATGGAGTGACCTTGGACCTGCCCTCGTTGACAAACACTATACTTCCCTCTGTGGAGTTTCCTGACTGCGGACCCCTGAGAAGTCACCCATCTGCTTCTCTGTCCCAGATGGGCTCGAGGGGAGAAGACGGATCAGAAGGGCAGGGCAGGGCAAGGCAGGTCCTATGGCCAGGGCACTGCTTGGTATGAAACCCTTTGAAATGAGAGGAGAAGAAACAGGTAGAGGGACCTGTGACTGGAGTCTGAGGGCCATCCAGCAGGGTTACCCGCTGCCTTTCCCTTCCAAAGGGAGGAAAAAGCAGAAAAAGCTCCAGGCTGAGGGGTCCGGGAACATACCTGACCCCTGATGCAGGTTCAGATTAAGGACGTTCCAGAGAATGTGTTGTGCCTGGAGGCACCCGACTCACGCTTCTGACATCCAAGACCTGGTGTGGTCTCTCAGATGAGGACAAGCTTTGGGGTCTAGAGTAAGTGCTTCTTCCTCCTGGTTTCTTTTTCTGTAAGTGGGGTTGGGGGTGAAGCCAGCTGGAAGAGTCCCAGCATCTGACACCTGGCAGTGGGACCAGCCACTTTCATGGGCAGAGACCAGACTCAGCTGAAGAGGCCAATGTGGGTTTTAGAGACAGGTCTACTGTCTGGGCTTGCGTCCCAGTTCTGCTTCTTGCTAGCTACAGGATGCTATGGATCTGTGCCTTGTTTTCCTCAATTGCCAAATCCAAACAGTAATAGGACCCACCTCGGTCATGGGACTGCTGGGAGGGTAGCTGACTCCACAGGAAGTTGCCTACCCGTGTGCAAGCATGTGTTAGCAGTCCTGACATGTTCCCCTGAGCCCAGCAGTCAAGCACCGGCCGTCCTGGACTGACTGAGCAAGCCCTGTCACTGAGCAAGATGGAGGAGATGCGAGTGGGGAACCTTTCATCTCTGTGTGCAGAGCTCCCCTTGGTTCCCAGGTGCCTGGTGCCCAGCAAGGCCGCACCCTCTGCCAGAGCCTGTAATGGCTCTTACTCAAGATCAGAGAACTCCTGCCTGTGGCTTGTGCCGCCCCCACTCACACACTGGCCTTGCGGATGTCCCACGGGTGTTCTCATCTCAGGACTTTTGCACTTGCTGCTCCTTCTCCCCAGTACATCCTTCCTTCTGATCTTCACTCCCTTTTTCTTCCTTGAGAGCTCTGATCATGGAGAGACCTTCCCTCCCCATCCCTCGAATCCTTTTCTGCTCCATTGCTCTTTAGAGCAGTGATTAGCACTTGACCTCTCCACACAATAGTGTATTTGCCACTACAGCGCACTAGCATCAGAGAAGGGCTCAGCCCGTGTTCTCACTGCTGCATCCCAGGTGCCTAACACAGGGCTCCACAAACGTGACTTTTAAAGAAATTACTGTTGCCGGGTGGTGATGGCACACACCGTTAATCCCAGCACTTGGGAGGTAGAGGCAGGCGGATCTCTGCGAGTTCACAGGGTGAGTTCCAGGATAGCTAGAGCTATAGAGAGAACCTGTTTCAAAAACAAACAAGCAAAAAATATTGGGGTGTGTGTGTGTGTGTGTGTGTGCGCGCATGCGTGTGTGTGCCCGTGCGCGCGTGTGCGGGTGTCTACATGTGGAGGTCAGAGGACAACGTTTGCGACTCAGCTCTCTCCTTTAGGTTGGTTCCAGGGATTGAACCCCAGTCAGCAGGCTCACACAGCAAGCACCTTTACCTACCAAGCCATCTTGCTGAGCCCGTAAACATGTCTTCAGTGATAAAGCATGGGGTGTCAGATGTCAAACAGCTGCCTTGTGCTGCTTTCTCTGCTGGGTGCTGGATAAGACCCCACTACGGGCTCCCCCAGAGCAGGTGGAGTAGAGAGCAGTGTCTAGCCAGTTGGCAGGGGATGGGGCACTTCCTAAGAAGCAGGTATACATGAGGTGGCCTGACAGGTGAAAAAGGTTTGCGGAGGACCCGGAGGGTGGGGAAAAGGGGCCTTACAGCCAATGGGATTCTGGCTGGTGGAGAAAGGGCAGGTGATTGGGCTAGGGTTATGGGGTGAGTAAAGGCTCCAAGGAAGGAAAGTGTATGTTCTCCTAGCTGCCTCATTTTCCCTCTGAGACTCAGTTTCCCCATCCGTGGACTCCTGACTACTTGCTTTTCCTGCCACACAGCCCTGCCTCACAGATAAGCCTGGCGTGGTGGTGGGCAGAGAAGGCTGTAGGAGCAGGGTGGTGAGGTCTTAGCCTTCTCCTTAGCTGCCGCTCTTCCATCGTTCTCTCAGTGAGTTAGAGCCATCAATGAGACGAGGGCAGCCTGGCTGTCACCAGTGGGACCCCAACCTGCCCGCTTAGGTCTCATGCAGCTGAGTTCCACAGCTCTGGTAGATAAGCCTTTTCCTGGAGAAGTCAAGGCCCGGATCAGAGAGATGATTGATAGCTCTATTTCCCACACAGCTGAGAAATGACAGATGAAGGACCCGACTCAGACATTTCTGGCCCCATGCCCTGCTGCCCTTAGAAAGGCTGAGTCTTAGCAGGGCCGTGGCAGCACAGGCCTGCCACCCCTCTCAGCACTCAGGATGCTGACTGAGGCTGGAGTTCAGAAGTTCAAGGACAGTCTTGAATACAAAGATGGGCCAAGTGAACTTGTCTGGTCAGGTCTGTGAAACCCAGTATAGTACAGGTTAGACACCTGTTCCTGGTCCCCTTTCCCAAGGTTACCCTCATCATACTAGAGTTTTACTTTTTTTCTGTGGGGAAAGTGCATTGGGTCTCTGGAAAAACCCTCAAGCGTTTCCCCACTGGCCGAAGCTTCTCTGCTTTTGCAGTGTTCTGTTAACTCCCTTCAAGCCCCACACCTACTCCAAGCAGTATGGGCTCTGCTCTTGTCTTACGGCTGGAAGAAACCAAGGCTTGAGAGCAGTTACCTGACGGGAAGCACAGTGGCTGACTGGGCATGCCCTGCCATGGCCGCTCTCTGAAGGCCACCGTGAATACAAAGAAGGAAGAGCTGGCATTTGGACATATTGGGGATAGAAGACGGGGGTTTCCGAGGCCAACTTCAGTCCATGCTTAAGCAGGACTCTCTTTTGGTATTTGCCCCAAAGTGGAGTGTGGCAGTTGTGATCTTCCTGTCCTCATCAGAGTTCTGCTGTGGGGGAGGGGAGATTGGCAGAGGGGCTTTTGTACTGAGCGCTCCAGGCTTCTTTGACTTTCCAAGCCTCAGTTTCCACATCTGTGAGGCGGTTATATGTGTACTGAGCTGCAGAAGTATTAGGCAACAAGGGGCATTGTAAGACACCCAGTTCCTCCGACCCACAGCAGTGCTGAGGAAGCACTGTTCCTGGACCTCCAAGCATCCCCATCACAGGCTGAGTGGCAGTGGCAGTGACCTCACAGCCGGGCTCCTGCAGAGCCCTGTGCAGGTCCTCTTGCCTCTGACTTCAGAGGTGAGCCTCCAGACCATAGACATACCGAGTAGCAGGGAACCCCTGCAGGAGCCTGAGGAAAGCAGGGCTTAGCAGCCCCTGACCTCCAGCAGAGCAGGACTCAGAGGATAACCTCTCAGTCAGAGCCTGGCCTTTCACAGCTTCTTAGCTGGGAAACGGCTTGAGGCTCTGGTGCCCAGAGCTGGGGGACTCTTGTTCCCACCAGGTATATCATGTTTCTCTAGGAATTCGAATCTGTTGGGCACCTACTCTGCGATGGGGACCTTATGCCTGCTTAAATACATTCTTTAATGTTTAGTTATTATTATTATTGTGTGTTCACATGCAGCGTGCATGCTCGTGGACACCAGTACATGCCTTTGTGTGTGTGTAGCACAGTGTGCACGTGGAGGTTGGAGGGCAAGTTTTAGGAGCTTTTAGGAACAAGTTTCTGCTCCCTCCTTCCACCTTTAAACTCAACTCACCAGGCTTGCAGGCGTGTTTACCCCCTGAGTCATCTTGCCGGATCTTGAATAACATTTTAAACATTTAATTATTTATTTCTGTAGTGCTGGGGATGAGCCTAGGGCCTTATCCTTGCTAGGAAGACACACTACCATTGAATCAAAGGGGGAATTTCCCCCCCCTTTGGTCCTCTAAACTAGCCTCAATTTTGTTACCGTAGCTTCGAACTCTCAATCCTTCTCCCTCCGCCTTCGAAATGCTGGGATTCCAGGTGTGCACCGCCACAGCCAGAGGTGCTCTGGATGGAGCCCAGGGCTGTGTGCATGCTAGGCAAGCTCCTGGCCCGCCGGGCTACATCCGTCCCTCATCAAATGCTTCTTGAGGCGCAGCCTCATTTCATGAGACAGAAAGCCAAGGTTTGAGAGAAAGAGGAGTTTGGCTGGAGTAACGTCAGAGCCAGGGGTTCAGTCCAGAGCTGTCGGACTCCAAAGCCTGTCTCAGTCTCCTGGGCAGGGCAGTGGATAGAGCACAGGCTCCAGAGCCCAAGGGTGTGATGCTGGAGTTCCAATCTGACTGTGTTCTACATTCTGTTTCCACTACTTAGCATTCTTCGTTCCCTCCCTTCCTCCCTTCCTTCCTTCCCTCCCTCCCTCCCTCCCTCTCTCCCTCCCTCCCTCCTTCCCTCCATCCCTTCCTTCCTTCCCTTCTCAAACGATGTCTATACGGGTATCATTTTGAGTAGAGGTCAGAGGACAGCTTTTGGGATGAGGTTCTCTCCTGCCTTCTTGAGCTTGCTGAGGCAGGGTCTCTTCTGCTCCATACACTCCAGGCAACTCTTCGGTCTCGCCCCGGGAAGTAGGTTCCAAGGATCAAATCCAGATTTTTCAGGCTTTAGGGGCTAACACTTACCTGGAGCCATCTCCCTGGCTCGTACCCTGGCTGACTCAGCCCAAATTCTCCCTGTCTCTCAGGCTTAAGTCTCTTCTCTGTGAGGGAAGGCAGTTGCAGCAAGAAAGGCCTGTGACTGGGAATCCAGCAGGTCTGTTACCAGCAAGCCTGGAGAGAGTATGGGAAGAACAAGACAGGAGGAACCACAAAGGCAAAGCGGGGCAGGTAGGAGGACCTTCCAGAGCTTCATGAGTTAGAAGGGCAGAAGAGGGACTTGGGTGGAAGGGAGGAGGCCTGACCTGAGCGGCCCCTTCCTCACTCTGGGGCTTTACCCAGACTGGCCTTTTCGAAACTTCTGGACCCTACTACTTGTTTGCTCATCGGTGTTCCCTGAGGCCCCCTCCCCGAGCCACAGATCACATAATCCCATGTACGGCCTGGATCTGAGCAGTTGGTTGCCAGCAGCATGCTGTCTCATCAATAGTGGCATCACTGTTTCTCAGTGAAGCTCCAGCTGTGCCCCTTGTCTGCTGGGTGACCCTGGGCATGTTACTCCACCTCTCTGTTTCTTCATCTGCTGATGGACAATAGCAGCTGACTTACAGGACTCTCTGGGGGATTAAATGAGGTTGTGCTTCTAAAGCAGTGAGCCACAGTGCCTCAGAGAACCAGCCAGCCAGGACACGTGCCGTCATGCACATCATTATTGTAATGTGTGAGTCCCCAGGGGGTGGGTAGGGTGGGAGGCAGGAACTTGGGGCTCGGTGATGCCTCCAGAATGAATGTTCAACCCATCTAATAAAATCAATAATAACCTAAGTAGAGCATTCAGTGGGCGATCGTAGCTAATGCTGGCCACCCTGGCACATGGGTATTATCAGACACACTTTGCAGAGGCCACAAGTGAGACTGTGTGAGACGTGGCTGCCTAGAGAGTACTTGTATGTTGGAAAGGGGGGGACTCCTGATCCTGGGCCGTTGTGCCCCTTTCTGATGATCCAGACCCACCTCCATTGCTCCCTCCTGGTGCCCTTTCACATTCCCAGACCGCTTGTTGGGGTGCTAGGGTGACAGGGCGTGGATATGATCTGTCAGTTATTTTGTAATATGCACATGTGTGTGTTTGTGTGTACACGTGCGTGTGCCTAGGTGCACATGTAGGCGCCTGACCCCCACAGCTGCCGTGTTGCTCTGGGTCTGCAGAGGAGTAATTGACTGTCTGACCACTGTCACCGCTGTGAACCTGCTGAAGTTCCTGCTCTGTGGGGGTGGGGGGCTGTCACTCTTATTGATTTCTGGTCGCATCCATGTGGCTGTCAGCACCCAGCAGTGAGTTGGAGCGGAGAAACCTCCACCCATCCAGTGACATGGCACAGTGAACTGGCAGACGGAGAACCAGCATTGTCATTGCCCGGCAGTGGTACCTGGGAACAGGGTCAGCCTATGCCCTCTAGTCTGTTCCTCAATATGCCAATGCCCTACCATCCCTGCCACCCACCCCTGGAAAGCTCCTGGAGAAAAATGAGTAAAGAGGATGAAAGGCAGAGAGGGGGAGAAATGCAGCATGGGCCTCTGGAGGCCCAGAGAACCTGTGGCTGGGATGCGCATGCCCAGGCCAGCCTGAGGAGGTGCTGCGGGGGCAGCTCTGGATGGGCTCATCTGCTGCTGAACTCAGCTTAGCCCTGGGGCGCTGCTTGTGCCGTTAGCAGCATCTAAGACAGATAGACAGCCCTTGGGTTGGGGCAGTTCGACAGGGCACGGGGCCAGGGTGGCACTAAAGACCCAGGTGGTCATGGGGCAGGTTGAGTTAACTTGGAGTCCAGCCCAGAACCAAGCCTGGACCCTTGAGGAAGGTTCATTGACTCAATCACTTATTCACTCATTCCTTTATTCTACATTGAGACCCACCTGCCTCTGACTCCCCAGTGCTGGGATTAATAGCATGTGCTACCACACCTGACCCTGTTCTACACTCTTCGGTGTCCTGCAGGCCTCAGCTCAGTCCTGGACACAGAGCAGTGAACAGAGGATATCAAAGCCCCTTCTCATGGACATTTCTAAGGGAGGCAGACCAAAAGAGAGAGAGAGGGAAAAAAAAAAACGGGAGAAAAACAACATAATAAAGAAAGGAACATATGTTGTTATCAAGTGTGTTAAGTACTAGAGAGAAAAATAAAGCAGAGAAGGGAGATGGGTGGGTATTTTGTTTTTCATTTATAAATAGGTGTCTAAGGAAGGTCTAATTGAGAAAGTACTATCTGAGCAAAGATGGACAGAGGTGATACCACTGGGAGAAATGCTATTCAAGGCAGAGATTAAAGCCAAGAGCCAAGGCCCAGAGTGGGATCTGGCCTGGCACAGTCAAGAGGCAGGGAAACACCAGCATGGCAGGAGGAAGGGCAGGAGCCAGGTGGTAGCAGATAAGCTCCAGGAGGAAGGGGGGCCAGATGGTGAGGCCTCTGGATATACCGTTTGGAAAGATCCCACTGGCTGCTGAGATAGACAGGATTTGGGGAGGGGCAAGGCAGAAGCAGGCGGCTGTTAAAGAGAATCTAACAGGCTCTGTCTGCTGGATGATAGAAAGCGAGGAGGGTGTCGGTGTTGCCAAGAAGGCTGATTGGATCTGGAGGGAGGCTGGGGACCTAAGGATGGGCTGGGACAAGAGCCATCAGAGAGTAGGGGGTGGTTGTGGCCCCAACCAACCATGTAAGAGGCAGGCTCTAGCATGGCAGCCCATGGTAGAATAGAGCTGGGAGCCCTATGTTCCTGTACCCCAGAAGCTTCTGGGGCCCATCTCTGGGGAGACTCGTTCTGCCCCGGATGGGGGCTCGGCTTATATAGTACATTCCTCCCTCCCTCTCAGTACCTAGTACCTGCCTCTGCCCACCCTTGTCTCCCTTCTTCATTTCCCACCACCCACTATCCTCCTGTCACTCATCTTACTCCACCCCAGCACCCAACTTCCCACGAACTCCACGGACTAAGTCCTTGATTTCCTGTACTTGACAGCTGTGTGTCTGGGCCCAAAGTCACCTTTCTAGTCAGAATTTAGACAGAATTAGGGTCCAGTGGATACTCTTAATTCTGTCGAAATGAAGATGATCACAAGTTTGTGACCACGTGTGGCTTGACAGTTATGCATTTTTTTAATATCATTTAAAACTATGTCACTAGGGCTGGAGCTGTAACTCAGTTGGCAGAATGCTTGCCTAGCATGAGCGAAGGCCTGAGTTCAGTCCCCAGTGTTATTTAAGACAGGCATGGTGGTACACACCTGTAATCCCGGCACTTGGGAAGTAGAGGCAGGAGGATCCGGAGTTTGAGGTCATCCTTTGCTGTACAGCAAGTTAGAGGTTAGTCTGGGCTACGTGAGACACTGTTTGGAAAACAATTTAATTTAAAAAGTATTTTGGCCAGCATTTAAGCCCAGCACTTGGGAGGCAGGGTCAGGTGAATCTCTTCGATAGGCCAGTCTGGTCTAGATAGCAAGTTCCAGGCCAGCCAGTGCTTTAAAGTGACATGTCTCAAATGAGAGGGAGAGGAGAGAGAGAGAGAGAGAGAGAGAGAGAGAGAGAGAGAGAGAGAATCACTATCACACAAACCTGCTCAGCTTTGCTTTTATGCTAGACTGGCTCTTTAGGCCTGAGTCAGGGCTGAAGGCCTCTTCTGATCTGACTCTTCTGCTTCAGAGGGTCAAAAAGCCACAGGGCCCTCCAGGGGTCCCCTGGGGCCTCCCACTTCAACTTCACTAACTTATGGGGTGGAGGATCATTTCCTGAAGGTTCCAGAAAAGATGGGTGAAGGTGCAGCCTCCATGCTGCTGAGGCTCTGGACAGCCATTATACCCAGGCAGAAAGGGAAAGGTGTGCAGTGGGTGAAGGTGTGGCACCAGTGTGGGGTGACAGGGGCAGGCTGTAAAAGCAGCAGGTGCAACCAGGGAGGGGGCCTGGTGCATCCAACCAGAGAGTCTGGCCTTTGTTCTTAGGGCCATGGAAAGTTTCAAAGCTGCAGAAAGGCCCTCTTTGTGGCTGTGTTTGGCGGGGGGCGGGGGGCAAAGGGGCAAAGTGTGAGGTTGGGGAGTCAGTGAGGAACCCTTGGCCTTGGCCAGATGAGAGATGGGATCCAAAGCCCTATGCTAGGGTGTCAATGGGGATAGAGACAGGAAGTGCCATGGGGGCAGTGGATAGAGCAGCTAAGTGGAGCTGGGACTGCTGACTGCCTGAGCTGAGCTCTCACCCACATGGGCTCTTTCTACAGGCACCTAGGCTTAGAAGACATCGCTACTCCCATCCTGGACCCATTCTCCCTCACAGTGCTGTCATTCCCACAACAGCTTGGTTTTGTGTTTCTTCTTTACCTGTGGCCTCTACCCAAGGCTGGGATGACTCTTCAGGGCTGGGCCAAGACCAGCCCTGACCCACCTCTCCAGCTTCAACCTGCTGAAAAGCTACAAGGACCCTTTTGGCATCCCTCTCTTCATCCTCATAGTGCACCGACTTAAGGGGCAAGAGGTTCACCTCCTCTGTAGCCCACAGTTCCCAACAGCAGCCTTGCCTTGTGCTGTGAACAAGGTCTACTGAGCACACGTGATACACTGTGTGGAAAGGAAGAGTTAGCCAGGGGTGAGGACCAGACAGGTCTCTCTGGGAACCAGAGGCAGCTGGCCTGAGGCAGGGGCAGATTGGGCCCACTGGAGAAAGTGTGTCAAGTCTCCCATATCAAAGTGTCCGCTGTCTGCTACGCTGCTGTTTTGTTGCTCTAGGATGGTAGCTTAAAGCGACAGACAGTAGCTGAGCCTGATCAGGTCACAGAACTGGATCCCGGAGACCTGTAGGGAAAAAACTGGAGTAAGGACCCCTTTAAAAACAAAGAACACTTCATTGAAATATAATTTACACACTGTAACATTTTTTACTAGTTTTTTTCCTTGACTAGTAATTTTGTATATACTTAACCATATTGTTACTGTGTTGATGGAACTTTCTTTGACAGTTACATACAAGATACAATTAGCTCAGGCTGGGCTTGAATTCAAAACACTTGCCTCAGTCTCCCCAGTGTTTACAGATGTGCACCAATGCTCCTGGCTCCACATCTGTTTTGTCTTGCTTTTGTTTTTTGAGACAGGGTTTCTCTGTGTAGCCTTGGCTGTCCTGGACTCACTTTGTAGACCAGGCTGGTCTTGAACTTACCTCTGCCTCCCTAAATGCTGGGATTACAGGTGTGCTCCCCCAGGCCCCACCTGGCTCCACACCTTTACAGTGTGTGATTTGCTGGCTTTTTAATATATTTCCAGACTTGTACAACCACCAGGACTGTTTACTTCCAGAATATTTTAATCATCCTCCCAACAAACCCTGACCCTATGAACATCATTCCCATTCCTTCTTTCCTCTTGGCCTGGCCACCATCCATTTATTTTCTGTCTCTGTGGTTTTGACAGTCTTGAATATTTAAAAAAAAAATAAAAAAAAAAAAAGAAGAAGAAGAAGTGAACAGTCTGTGTCCATCTGCATCTATCTGCCTTTTTCCACGTAGCATGCTTTCAAGGCTCATCCAGGCGTTAGCAGGCAGTGGTACTTTGTGCCTTCTCATAGCTGAGTAATAGTCCAAGGAATGGACTTAGCAGTGTTCGGCTAGAAGTGAATAGCTGAGCTGTCGCCATGTTTTCACTACTGTCAATGATGCTGCTCTGAACGTCCCTGCACAAAGAACAGCATGGAAACATGTTCTTGCCCAGCCTCCATTCCCTTCCTCCTTCCTTTCTGACTTTGTGTATGTGCACACACGTGGAAGCCAGAGGTTGGCCTCAGGTATCTTCCTCAATAACACTCCACCTTAAAAAAAATGTATTGAGTATGTATCTGCATGTGCAGGTACATGCATGCCAGGACACACATGTGAAGCTTGGATGAGGACCTTGGATGGTGGTCTCCAGTTCTCACCTTATTGAGACAGCCTCTCTTGTTGTTGGCCACCGTGTAGGCCAGGCTTCCTGGCCTGTTAGTTTTTTGGGGGGGTCCTCCTGTCTCCATCTCCCATGTCATCATGGGGGGGCAGGGATTTCATGTGCATTCTGCTGTGTCTGGCTACACTGGGGTTTTAAATCAGGTCATCATGCTTAGGGGGCAAGGATTTTACCCACTGAGCCATCTCTCCGTAGGATCTCACTGTGTAACTCTGGCGGGCTTCGACACCTGTCCTGAGTGCTAGGATTTGTGTGCCACCATGCCTGGCTGCACCGTACTTCTTTTGGATGTGTGTGACTAGGAGTGGGGTTGTTAGAGAGCAGAGTGTACTGTTTTTGGTGACTGTACCATTCCTACACTCCCGGCAGCAATGCACAAGGATTCTGGTTCATCTTCATGTCTACCAACACTTATTATTTCTTATCTTTCTTGATAACAGCCATCCAGGGGGTATGAAATGATGTTTCTTTGTATTTCAGTCAATTACTAATAATGTTTATTGGCTATTTATGTTTCTTCTTCTTCTTTTTTTTTTTTTTTAATCAGAGTGTCATGTAGCCAGGTTGGCTTCCAAATGTAGCTAAGGATGACCTAGAATTCTTGTTTAAAAGTTCTTGTTACATTTGTTTATTTTTGTATCCACGTGCATGGATGCCGTGATGTCTGTGTGGAGATCAGAAGACCACTTGAGCTTGTAGAAACTGGTTTTCATCTTCAGTCTTAGGAGTACAGCGCCTTGAACCCAAGTTGTACGGCTTGTAAGGAACCCAAGTACCTTACCCGCCTCGCCATGACCTTAAACTTTTGATCCTCCTGCCTCTACCTCCTGAGTGTCCAGATTACACACCCCACTATTGAGGGCCCTACTCAAGACTTTATAGATGTTAGGCGAGCACTCTACCTACTGAGCTACGTTGCCAGCACCCGTTTGTTTGTCTTCTTTAAAGAAATATCTATATAAACTCTTTGCTTGTTATAAAAGTGGGCTGCTGGTCCTTTTTTGACAGCTGTAGGAGTTTGTATGTTTGTATATTTCTGCATACAGGGGAAAGGAGCTGGATGCCAGGCCCAGCAGCTAGGGCGTCAGAATGGCACTGGAGCCTCTAGGGTGTGGACTCAGAGGTCTTTTCTGGGAACTCGGACAATTTCCCCACAAACTCTGTCTCTAGCTTCCCTGTTCCTTCTGCCTCAGATACATCAGGGCTAAGAGTTCCAGGGCTAAGACTTACAGTGTCCCCCTCTCCCAGGCCTGTAAAGGCTGGGATGGGAGAACTGCCTCCTTCCCAAAGGCCTTGGGAATGATGCCACCTGCTCCCTGCCTGCTGTGACACCACAGCCACCCCCCTGATAGATCAGCTGCCTCCCCACAGCCCAGGGGTCAAGCCCAAGCCCTCCAGGAGGTGGCCACCAAGAGGAGAGGCCCAGAAAAGAAGGCTGCCAGGGTAGCAGCAGCCCTGATGGTTAGACCCTCCCTCTCCCTGCTTAGTTAAACTTTCCTGAACTTTCCACAGTTTGTAAGCTGAGCTTTTATAACTTTCAGAACCAAGGGAAATGTAAAAAAACAAAACCCTGACCGCAGCGCTGGCTGATTCTGCTCACACATTTGGGAGATTTCCCGCCCTGTGGCAACCCAGGGCTAGCAGGAGCCCAGCTGTAAACACAGGAGCTCACTGATGCTGTCATCAGTTTGGGCTGACTGTCCCCATGCACTGTGTCTGTGAGTCTGTGGCTCATTGGTAGGTATCCTTTCTGAGTTCTGTGTTCTCTGGGTCACCTCACAGCAGGGTGACACAGCTGCTGCCCTGTAGCACAAGGAAGTAAGTGGGAAAGAGACTTGATTCAAGCAGAGAGGACTCAGGTACAGCTAGGGGTCCGAGGAGCCACCACTGGTTTCTGGGGAGCGGTCTGAATTGCCCTTCAAGGAGATGGAGGAGTTTTTAAAAGGCAGCAGGAATGTTCCAGGCAGAGAACAGCATGGGAGGGGCTCCCATCACTCAAGAGATCCACTGAGAGGACCCTACAGGCAGCCACAGTCACACAGACTGAGGAGAGCTAAGTGGGAAGGGGGCGGGGTGTTGGAAAAAAAGTAGAGACTGAGAAAAGAGCCAACTGAGGCTGACTAACCCTGGCCCCCACAGAACAATTTTTGTGGCTTCAACTCCAGTTCCCCAAAGATGCTCCCAAGTGCTAACTAAACCTTCGGGTCCCCTGCAGTGTTTCCTGGCCCCTCGGCTCACCAGCCTCTGTCCCCGAGATGCTGTGGCTGCTGGCCCCTCTCCCGAGAGAGTTTCTGGGTTGAGACAGCACATTCTGCTTTTGTAGGATTGGGCCTCGGGCGCGCTCCTCGCTCCCGCAGCGCCCCAGCTGGGCCTGCCACCCGCCACCTGCCACCCGCCCACGTGGATCCCCCTCTGCCCCTGCTGGCGCCGAGGCGGCTTTGGCAGGCTCTGGGCCCTGAGGCCTCTCTGCTCAGTGATTACGCGGCAGCCGGTGGGCTCCGGAGCCAGAGCGAGAGATTTATTGTGGTTTTTAGGGGGCGTTTAGGAGCCGACGTGATAATGTCTGTGAACGCACTTTGTAAACTGTAGCGGGGGAGTGCCATGTGCACGCGAGGGGCGGGGAGCTCAGCCCCCACTTGACATGCTGGGGCTTAGCGTAGAAGCCCCTCCAAGTTGAGAGGGTGGGTGGGCTGGAGAAACCCTACTGGGCCCTAGGAGGGGGAACTCTAGGCTGTGTCAGAGGGACCCGTAGGCTTGTAGGCATGGGCTGAGCAGGGAGCGTCCCCAGCCCAAGAGGCCCAGTTGTACGGGGTGGAGCCGCCTCTGAAGTGCTCCTTTCCAGCTTCAGTGCTGCAGGGTGCGGGTGGGGTGGGTCAGCAGCCCAGCTGGACTGTGTCCTAGGAAGGGGAGCTGCACGCAGGCAATGGAGCTTCACCCTCCTGTCCGACGTGCTTAATGTCACCACCTGAGGGTTGTTTTAAGAGTTACTCTTTTGTGTGCATGTGTGTGTGCCTGAGTGACTGTATGTGCGCAGTGAGTGCAGGTGCCCTAGAGGCCACAAGAGGGTGTCAGTTATGTCCCAGAAGTGGAGTTAGAGGCAGTTGTGAGCTGTCCGGTCCCAGGACCTGAATCCAGGTCATCTGAAAGAGCAGCATGTCCTTGCTCTTCCTGGCTAAACCATCTCTCCAGGCCCCGTCTGAAGGTTTTTAGTCCACTGCAAATATTCACTGAGCATCTACCAAGTGCTGGGCACTGTTCTGCATGCTGGGGCACGATAAGTACAGCAGGGATCAAGATATACTGAAGTCAGGCATGGTGGCCTACCTCTGTAATTCTCTGCCTTGGAAGGCCGAGGCGGAAGGATGAGGCGTTCAAGGTCACCTTTGGCAACAGAGCAAGTTCAAGGCCAACCTGGGGGACATGAGACTCTGTGTCAAACGAACCCCAAACAACAACAAAAATAGAGGTAGACCTGAGCCCTGTACTCCTGGATTTTGGGGAAAAGAGAGTGGAGGCCGATAATACACCATCCCAAAATGATGGCTATAGATAGTGATTGTTACTGTAGAAACAGTAAAACTGGAGAATTGGGGACAATGACCCCAGAGGAGTCAGCTGAACACCGCATGGAGTCCTCTTTGCAGGTGGGACCCCTTCCATGGTCTCCAGGACAATCCTGAGTCCTGAGGAGTCCAAACTGGTCTCCCAATTACAAGTCAATACCTTCTACCAAGACCTCAGTATGGGCAGCCTGGAGGGGGGGCTCCAGGTGGTTCAAGGTTCGGTATACCGGTGCCCATCTCTCCTCTGGTGCAGACCGGGCTCACCTGGTGGGCTTTGTTGTGCCTCCAGGCCTGCTCTGAGGCCTGTCCCTTCTGGACACTGAAGCAGGAGTCAGAGCTGCCCGCACGGAAATGGAAGCTCTGAGAGGGGCGACGGAGGCAG
>NW_026596085.1:16887945-16890750 GCF_907164565.1 Psammomys obesus
AGCTGCCCGCACGGAAATGGAAGCTCTGAGAGGGGCGACGGAGGCAGCACTAGGAGATCCAGCTGCTGCACAGGCTTCTGTGCTCACGTGGTTCAGCTGCAGATTCTGTGACCTGCTCAGAGGAGCCCAACCTGCAAGTGTGGAATTTGAACATAGGCCTGTCTCATTATATTCTAATTTCAAAGCAAAGCCTCATGGTCTCCTGGGGACGGTAAGAGAGTCTCATTGAAGTCAGGGCTGAGTAACAGCAGGCAAAAAAAATTTTAAAAAATGCTAGTGGGTGTAACTACTGCTTGGTACTATTCTAAACCCAGGACCTGCGTTGCCCAAATTTAAATTCTATACACCTGGGGAGTGTCACCAGTAACCTCATTTACAGACAGGATCCCTAAGGCCCAGTAAGGGTCAGTGAACACCACACTGGCTGGCGCGGTGGGGCCCGGCTGGGAACCCTCACTGGCCCATGCTTCTAACTGGCCCCTTTCCCAAGCGGAGCTTCACCCCGCTGTGCTGAGGACTCCCCATGCATTGTCCCATGACAGGCTCATTCCGACTGCTTAGGTAAAGTGGGCTTCTGATTGGCATCTGCACATTATAAGAGAGAAGGCAACTGAAGCCCTGAACCAGTCAGTCACAACTGGGAGGTTGGGAAAGCAGTGTTTAAATCCAGGGTGGTGTACCTCTGAGCCTGAGCATTCCACCTTCCACTTTTCCTCCTCCCCTGACAGCTTACTGTCTTGCCTGATGCTGCAAAGCCCACAGAAGCTTACTCTTTCTCTCTCTCTGGCAGGCTGTTTCCCAAGCAGTGGTCACACTGACGCTCAAGAAGAGGTTTTGAGAGCTGTGTCTGATTGCTGGCCGCTGAGCCGGGCTCGTTTCCTGGTCCCTCCATGGAGGAGGGCACCCGCAGAGCTGCTGTGTCCAAGGGGTCGTTGAGGAAGTGGGGACGGGGACTTGGGCATTTGCCTGGGTTGTGCATGGCTCCACTAGGGATGGCTGCCTGGGCCCAGCTTCCGGGTGTAGATTCCCACCTGCCCCCATCACAGACAGCCCCAACCTCAGGGACGCCGCCCTTTGCTGGCTGAACACCCTGTGTGGCGGGAGGGCGCAGGGGTGTGTGAGAGCCAGCCGCCTGGCTTCGTGTCCTGCCAGCCTTGTGATCTTGAGAGTACCCTGTCTCACCCATCTTATTCCTGCAAAATGAGATCCTTGTTGTGGTGAGTTTGTGACACATTTCTCGAAAACTTGTCTCTGGGTGACTGGAAAGGGGCAGTTCTTGGTAGGCTCTTTGCTACTACCCCTCTGCTCAGACGCAGCAGAATAAAGGAGCCTAAGATGCCTGCCTGCCTAGGGAACTCAACAGATCTGCGCTGGTCTGGATCTGTGTGCTCCTGCTACTTAGCTTTGCTCCAGAGGCAGCTGCGGGTGTTATAGTCAGATTCTGTGGTCCCGAGGCCTTGAAAGTTGTCTCATACAGACTGGGATAGCACAGCTGGGCCTTCCCAGATGGTCCTGGACACTCCCCAGGTGGGATGTCTTCTGAGAGACTGAACTGCCAGTCTGAGGGCAGCAGCAGCAAAGGCCCAGAAGCCTTGGCAGTGAGATTAAGGTGGAGTTAAAAAAAATGAAGCGTGGAAATCATTAGCTTTCTTGGTTGGCGAGAGCCGCCCTGAACGAACATTTGGGGCTTTAAAAATGAACATCAGCTGCAGGGACTGGTGCCCTGGGCCTGCTATGGCCCAGGCAGCCTCCTGGAATCCTAATCCCAGCCATTCTTCTGCTGCGGTTCAGCCAACACTTACTGAGTGCCTACTGTGGGCTAGGCCTAGAGCCAGGATGGAGGTAGAATCCAGCCAGAGAGCAGCAGCCCTGTGATGACAGGCAGCCACCGAGAACAGTGATGCCAGCCTGTGAGGACGCAGGCAGGCGGGGTAGGTGGCAGCAGTTCCTGGGGGCTGTGGGCCCTGAGAGGGGTGTGAGCAGTGTGGAGTCTTTACAGAAGGCCCTAAGGGAGATAGCGTCCTACAGAAAGGATTTGCAAGGGCTCTGGGATTTGCAGGTTGATATCAGTGCTCAGCTAAGGGACCAGCAGGTGGGCCTGGTGGGGACTGGGGACAGCTGCAGGCCAGTGTCGTCTGCCCAGATCTCTGCCAAGAGACACTGCAGGATGGAGTGGCATCTGCCCCAGCCTTCTCTTTTCCAAACTGCGTGGATATGTGGATTTTTATGAGAAAAGCTCCCATTTTTAAATGATGGGAATTAATTCTAATTAAAAAACAAAAAACAGAAAACCACCACCGCGTCAAACCAAGCATGGCTTCAGGCTGGATTTGGTGCGTGGGCCAAGAGTTTCTGCTCTCTGGTGGTGATGGGGGCACCGGGTGGGGCTGCCCGGTGGAAGGTGGGGCACTGCAGGGGGGCGGGTCCCCCCTCCAGCGGCGCCAGCGCGCGGGGGGCTGGGCGAGGGTGGGCGGGGGTGGAGCGGCCCCCCCCACCCCAGCCCTGCGCGCCGCGGCCGCCCGCCGCCTCCATCCGGGCCTCTCCCCACCTCCCGCCCGCCCGCCCCCGCCCCTCCCCCGCCGGCGCACGGCGCCCGCCGCCCCTCCTCCGCTCGCCCTCCGCCCGCTCTCCCCGGCTCCCTCCCGGTCTCTCTTAAGTGCCATCGAGGGGCGCCGGGAATTGCAGCCAGTAAATCGCGCCCCACCACTCAGCCGCGGGGCCACCGCAGCGGCGCCGCCCGCGCCCCGCCGGGAGCCCCGCGCCGCCCGCTCGGGCGCCTCTCCAGGGCCCGCGAGGCCCGCCCCC
>NW_026596085.1:16891150-16955030 GCF_907164565.1 Psammomys obesus
CGCCCCCGCGCGCCCTGCCCGCGCCCGCGGCCCGCGCTCCGGAGCCCGGCCCCGCTGCCCGGGCTCTCCTGCGGGACCGATGCCGGCCCTCCGGCCGCCAGGGTAAGCGGGCAGCGGGGCGCGGCGGGGAGGCGGGAGGGGGGCGCCCGGTTCCCGCCCAGCGCCAGCGTCTGGCACGTGGGGGCGTCCCGAGTTCCCTCTGGAGGCTGGACAGGTGGCGACGACGCGGGGGTGTGATGCTCCGAGGCTGGCACTTAGCCGCGTGCCTACTGTGCGCGCAATGGGCTGGAGTGAGGGGCGTTTGTCCCCATTGTACGGATGAGAAAACGGAGGCCAAAAGGGCAGATAGCTGGCCTTTGGTCCGCAGTAAGGAGCTGGACGAGCCAGGATTTGACCCCATGGTTGCTTGACACCAAAGCCACAGCAGCCCCCTCCAGGCACACATAGGCAACAGAGTGAGCGTATGAAAATTTCATTGTCGAAAAGAAGGGGGAAAAATACCATCCATTGTCCCGCCACCATAATGCAGCCAGTGTAAGCGTCTGGGCTCTTTATTTAGGCCTTGTTCTTTCTCTTTTACATGACAGTGTGCTTTGGGGGTCAACGGGACCCTGTTCCTTCTGACAGTGCCTAACCTGAGGCTTGACTCTCCAGCCTGGGGAAAAGGGGATGCTCCCAGGGTTGCAGAGGGGTGGAGGTGATGCAGGAAGGGGAGGAGGCCCGAGGAGCAGGGCCTGGGAGAAGGGGCATCCACTGGGCAGGTCAGCGCAGGGCCAGTGCCAGCCTCAGAGACTGCGAGGTGGGGCAGGCCGGGCTTGTGCTTTCATCAGGACAGCCCTCAGCAGCACTGGTCAGGGAGGTACCTCTGGGCCCCCTCCTCCCCCACTCGCCCTTGCCAGGCGCTCACTATTCCTCTACAGAATCCTCCTCTCTGGTTCCCTCCCAGCCTGGGAAATGAGCAGAAGTCCCATGCTGTGCCCAGTTGGACCTGGAGCCAATCTTTAGGTCCTGGTTTCTCCCAAGCCCAGTTCTGGCATTTGGGTCCTGTCGGGGGCTTCCCAGGCCCAGTTCCTTATCTGTTCCAGGCCTGTTACCCCTTCCCTACCCAGTACCCAGACTGGAGACCCCAGCCCCCACTAGCCTGCCAGAGACCTGGGAACCTGCCTATCCATCCAGTCCTCCCTGAAGTTCTCTGCCTCAAGCCATCTGTCCTTTCCCCTATGACCTAGACATACCTGCCGCCCCTCCCTACATGACTGTCCGCCTGGGACACCATTACCAAGCTGTCTTTTAAAATGCAGCTCTGAGCAGGCAGGCTGAACTCAGCTGTCCACAAATCTAAACTAGGCCAAACTCCCGAGAGTCCCCTGAGGTTAGGCTTCTTAGCTTCTTCTGCCCACTACCTTGTAAGGCTCTGTGAGCCAGTTGTCCTCTGTTCTTGGGTCTCCCACGCCTAAGATAGTCTGTTCCCTTGTACCCCACCCCTGTTTGGCCTCAGCACCCGACTGTGCCTGCTCCCCCCCTCCCCGCCCAGTCCCTCTTCCACCAGGCAGGTGATGAAGTGTGTGCATCCTCCCAAAGGTAGCCCCAGCTCTTGGCAACTCCTTCCTTTAGGGCACTCAGAGTGGTAGGATGCTTCCAGGTCCGTCTGCAGCCTGGGAGCTCCAGGAGAGTAGGTTGATGGGTCTGCGGGGTCTAGTCAGGGCAGAACTCCCCGTGGCCAGCTTCATGGTCTTTGAGGACTATGCACTTGAGTAAGAGCAGGGAGGCTCCCAAACGTCTAGAGGATCAATGAGGTACAGAAATCCTGTCTCCTTTGGGGGATAGGGCTCCTGTTGTGGAGGGTGCCCAGTTGAGGAGCCAGTCGCCCTCAGCCTTGCAGGTCAGGGACCCTCTGGGTTCTCTGCCACCTGTATTTGCTGGGGTTGATAACAGTGTTGCTTAGACTGAAAACCTGTTCCAGGGACCACCAGCTCCCTCTGCCTATCAAAGCCCCCCCCCCCCCCCCACGTCCTCCTCAGGAGCAGGGAGAGTTATGTCAGGCCCTCTGGCTGGGCGCCAAGGCTCCCCATGGAACTATAAATTGACCTGTCGGGAGAGGGAAGAGATTAATGTCGGCCATCTTCATTAGTGCGTCCCCCAGGGTGACGGCGTCTGCCCTGAGCTGGCTGATTGGAGAGGGTGAGAGATGGTGGCTAGCCCCCCCCTCCCCCCCACAACCAAAAGGCAAGGGGCAGAGGCCAGGGCCTGCTAGAGAGCCTTGGCCTCCTCCCACTGCTGGAGGGGCCGTCCCTGTGGCCTATGCCTCTGGCAGCAGGCACACGCTTTGATGGAGGACCTGTGTGCTAATTGGGGGCAGAGATGCGCGGCCCGCAGCTCCGCGGGGCTCCCTGGCTGACACCGCCAGCTCAGCGGCATCGAAGGGCCTTCATTAGAGGCTTTTCCCCTGACCAGAAAGGAGCCTGCTGTGGGCTGTGGGGGGCTCCCCTCCTTTCCTCTCCCCTCCACTTTCCTCTCCCCTCCCCCTTTCCTTCTTTATTGCATTGATGATGGGGAAGGAGGTGGCTTTGGCGTGTGGAAGAGATGATGAGGGATTGGAGGAACCATCTGAGTTTGAGACCTTGTGTGTTCTGGTGATTCTGACCTTGGTCTAGGCCTTACACTGCTCTGCACTTGAGGGTCCTTGTCTGAGGCCAGGGCACGGTTGTCCCCCTGGGGTGTGGTGGGGGGTGGGGATCAGATGCGAGAGCACTTGTATGAAGGTGCGCTGTACAAAATGTGAATGGAGCCGAGCCTGGGGCCCAGGCTGTGTGGGTCTGAGTCCTGTGGGGTCCAGGGCCTTCAAAGCCTCAGTTTCCTGGTTGGACAATGGCTGAGGACCAGGGGTAGTTTCTTGCAGTAAGAGGTCCTTTCAGTGGACAGAAGCTGAGTCTGAGCACTGAGCAGACTGCCCTGGGGCCATGGCTGCAGGTGGGGTGGCATTGGACTCCATCATATTCATTCTCTCTCTCTCTTCCTTTCTGTCTCTGTCTCTGTCTCTGTCTCTGTCGGTCTCTCGGTCTTTCTGCCTGTCTCTCTCTCTCTGTCTGAGACCCCCTCTCTCTCTCACTTGACCAGAACAAACTCCTGCCACAGGGTCTTACCCCGACAGTGGTGGCTTTACCCTCTGACAGTCCTCTGGAGAAACAGACTCAGGAACAGCTGTGTACCCTGCAGATAGCCTCCTCAGGCAGAGGGCTGTCTGGAAGGTTCTCAAGGCAGAAGTGGCACCGCTTTCTCACACAGACCTTGTTTGGACCAGACTCTGATATGGGGAGATCAGCTGGTCACTGAGTTCCTGGTCCACCTGGCTCCTAGCCCCGACTGTCCGTTAGAGGGACAGACAGTCCTGAGTTCACGATTCCTTGACTGCACAGATGTGGAGAACCTACCCCTTGCTCAGTGTCTCTGAGCCCTAAACTAGGGGCACTGGCCTCAGGTCTGTACCTCCTTGATTTTAAGGGTGTAGGTGAATGCCAGAGGGAACCCTTGTAGAATGGACAAGTTCCCACCAGTGAGGGGCGTGTGTGCGTACACACACACACACACACACACACACACACACACACATTTTTGGTCATTTAGTTTTTTGTTTTGTTTTTTTTGAGACACATCCCCATGTAGCTCAGGCTACCTGGGTACTATATAGTAGAAGGGGTTTTTGAACCCCTTGCTTACCTTCCTGCCTCCATGGGATCACAAGTATGCACCTCCGTGTTCAGCTTCTGAGGGTCAGTTTCCAAGGCATGTAGCTTTGTTCCTCCAAGCCTCTGTGCCTCAGTTTCCTGTTCCTGGAGTGGGGGAGGGTCCAGATGCTAACTCGGGTCAGGACAGAGCAGAGAAGGTGCTGCGCTGATTTTTCTGGTCATTGCTGCCCTCAGGCTGCTTCTTCAGTGGCTCTCATGTACCTCCTGGCAGCCTTTGCTGTTTACAGCACTCTGGGGAAGTGGGGAGTGGCTTGTCTGAACCTCTCCATCTTTTCAGCTGCCAGCTGGGGAATCCTTAGCACCCACTGTACCCTGTGAAACGTTTGAGCAAAAGTCCACGCTTTGAGCATCTAAGATCCAGCTGTTGGGTGGCGGCCTTGTCGCCACCCTCAGGCATAGCACTTGACACCTGTGTGGCCTCCTTTCTCGGCTGAAGACGTGAGATATCCTAGCCCGAAAACGATAGTGCAGATCACATTGGACGTTAAATGCCCATCCTGCGGGAAGAGAACCCTGAGTCGAGCCCTTACCCAGGGGGCTTTGCTATATCACTTTGGTCTTGACTTCTGGGGGGGCATTTTTCTGGGGGGTTGTGTTGTTTACCTGAGCCTACAGAGCTTCCTGAGAATACAATTACTTGGGTGTTTAGAGGGCTGGTCAATTTCCAGAACCTTTCTAGCTCCCTGTGGAGACTTCCAGGGTTCCCAGCTTCCTATCTGGAAAATGGGAGCAGACACCCCGTTCTCACCGGCCCTTAGCTGTCTAGCTGTGTTTAACCTGAATTGTATCCTCAATGCATCTGAACGGGCTCCAGCCCCGTTTCCTGGATGTTGGAGGAGACCGTCATTGCAACGGTAATATATTAAGATTGCCCTTTGACAGTCACGTGCTGAAAGACGGTGGAGCAGAGGCGCCTATTGTTGCCGCCTGTGCGTGCCCAGCCAGTCCTGCCTGGCAGCCTCCTTGCAGGAGCTGGCAACATGGCTGTCTGCCTCCGCCTTTCCGAGCAGGCAGGAATCACTAACGCGTTAGCAGTTTCATTAAGCCTCTCGCCAGCCTCCCCGCCTCCCTCCCAGCCTCCTCGGTAATTATTTCCCCAACCCTTCCACTCGCAGCGTTCCAGGATTGGCCAAGTCGCCCCCGCAGCTGGGATGCTGGGACTGTGCTGTGCCTGGGAGCCCCCTGGGCACCTCCCTTCTGACTCCCCGGGTTGCCATGTCAGCTTTGTGTCCCCCGGAGGCCTCCGTGAGAATGCAGATCTGCTGCCTGGCAGGGGTGCCAGTTAACCCGTTACTACACTCCCCCTGTGCATGCCTCCTCTAATCAGGTGTCTCCAGCCCTTCTCCTGGGACTGGCACACCGAGGACCCGGCTGTGAGGGAGATGGGCTTGCTTTGGGCTCCACAGATGATACAGCACAGGGCATGTGTGGAGACAGGGTGTGTGCGATATACCCGGGAATGGAGCATCCTGAGGACCTTCTCCCCAACCCACAGGGTGAACATGAGATCCAGCTCTCTAGCCTCAGTGACTGGCTGGGAAATGGGCACATGCCCCTTCTTGCTAGTCTCACCACAGGCCTCCAGTGTTTTTGCTTTGTTCTGAGTGTGCAGGGGGCCTTTGCCTGGCCCGGTTTGCCTTTGCTTTGCCTACACTTGCTGAAGCAGGTGAGTGTGAAGGTGAGGATGCCTGCCATCCTCCTCCACAACTACTTTGAGGGTGGAGAACCTGGAAGAAGGTTAGGCTGAGCTGAGACAGGAAGTACAGGGCATCAGTTGGGCCTCTGTATATCCAGTGACACCTGAAGCCACCCCTGGAATTGTCGGTTACGTAAAGTGACATGCTCCCTTTCTTATCAGAGCTGTTTTGTGTTTCTTTCTCTTGCTACTGATGGAACCCTGGCTGATTTTTACAGAAGGGTTTTTACAAAAAGATGGCATTTCAGAATTGGGTTTTGAAGGATGAACAAGAGTTTGTCCATGGAGGAAGGAGAAGAAGAGCACTTAGGTAGAGAGTCTTGCTGGTGTGGAGGGCTGGAGGTGTGAAATTGTAGGGACAATAGGTACTGGCCATAGGGGCCTGGGTGTATGGTGTGGGAGCTGATGCCAATGGGAAGGGGGGCATGTAGCACTGTGGGAAGGACTGGTGGCAAAAACAGGGCGTAGGTCAGAGGAGGTATCAGGGAGACGTTGAGTGGGAGGAGGTAGGGGACGGGGTTGAGTGGGAATATGGTGCAGGACCTAGAGGAGGCCACAGGCCAATCAGTGGGAAGAGGATTCCTCACCCCAGAGCTCAGAGGCTATGATCTTAAGGCTGTGACATCTCAGGGGATGAGGTGGGGAGGCCCAGGGCCTGTGAATGCTCGGATCTGCTTGCAACATGGAGGCTGGTTGGTTTACAGCCAGCGTCAGTCAGGATTTGGAGCACCTTCCCTGCCTCAGGCCCTGTGGCTACAGCACACAGGGTTCACAGGAGCAAGGCAGGCACACGGGAGACAGTCATGTGGTGCATGCTGCTCCAGGCCTGTACCTCCCACTGGCTTGGCTGCTGTGGAGAGGCCTATCCAAGGGGAGGCATTTGAACTGGGGCCTGAAGTGCCCAGCATGGGGACAGAGAGATGGGGGGGCAGAATCTTGAGAGAGAGGCAGCTACAAAGTCCTGTGGTGGACTGAGCTTTATTTGTCAGGGGACAGAAAGGCCAGTACACCTAGAGCTTGTTCACATATGTGTAAGTGTCAGAGCGTGCTGACTGTGTTCCCTAGAAGGTCCTGAGGGTCTGTCATAGCAGAGGGAGGAGGAGGAATTCCACATGGAGCTGGAGCTAGGATTGTCCATAGAGTGTGGGGAGGTAGGGTCCATGAAGTTGGGAGCAGGTGGCACTGCCCTGGAGCCAGTCTGAGCTGGGGCCAGGGGTTGCTCATGTTTGGTTAAAGCTAAGATCATCCCAGCAGAGGGTCTGGGAGCCAAGGGCATCTCTCTGTTATGGCTCTTCCTACCCAGCCACCTGATCCTTGAGGCCAGCTCTGCCAGAGGGATCCAGCATGGTGTGGGATGGTTGACCGGTACTTGGGCCACAGCCAGCTCTTGCACTTGGCCAGGTCCTGGCTGGGGTATGTTTGCCACAGCGTCTGGCTGTGGCCTGCCACTCTGCAGCAGGGCACTCACCCAAGCTACTCTGTCTTTTTGGCCCATCTGTTTGGCTGTGCTAAAAGAAGCCCCAGGCGGACAAGGCCACACAGCCTGTATGGAAGCAGTGCTGCCTCCCAGGGCTGTGGGTAGGCATAGGTCGGGGAAGGAAGGTGGTAACTGGCCCTCTGATACTTTGATGCCCATCACAACCGGTGTGGCGGGAGTCTGTGCCAGGGGAGGTGGCCTAGGAGGCATCCTGAATTCTGGAGACTTTCACTTAAGTGCCAGAACACCAAAGGCCTCGCTCTCCCTCCACAGCAACCACTGGCCTCTCCTTCCTGCTCTGAGTGCACTGAGGCCATCCGAGGTCTTAGAGCCCACTTCTCATCAGGCCTCTCCCTCTGCTGTGGAATCCTTCTGTCTCTCCATTTGAACCCGCTGAGGGACAGGGGCCATGGCTGTCCCACTCTGTTCCCACAGTTTCTTGGCCAGGCAGCCTTGGCTTAGGCGATTCAGTCACTTCATGGGGATACTGAGGCCCCATTTCACACCATCTGTGTGCTGGCACTTATGAACAGAGCAGATGCAGCTCTGGTCCTCGGTCAGTGGAAGGCTAGCGCACACACACAAGTGTACTTTGTTGTGAGCAGAGCTTCATTGGAAAATGAGGAGTGCTGGAGAAAGCGTGTATGTTACACACACCGCTGGAGGCTTTTCTCTGAGACTAGAGGGAAGAATAGGTGTCAGCCATGGCGTGTGAGGGGAGAACGTACACAGTGGGGCAATCACTCTGCTGTCTCTCTCCCTCGCTTCTCACCCTGAGGGGTCCATCACAAAGCCAGCATCTTTGGGGCTGAGCTGATGTGAGCAGAGCCATGGGAGTAGCAGTCCCCACCATCTCCACGGAGTCCGTATCTTAGCCTAGTCAAGAGCAAAGTGAGTGACAAGCCACAGGGAACCTCCAGGCCCTGCCCCGGCCTTGAAGGGTAGGACAAACTGTTGCTGACAGGCCCTTGCAGCACACAGTATGGGTTAGAACCAGGGGCCAACAGCCAGTCTCCCCTGAGGCTGCCAGCAGAGCCAAATGAGCTGGCATTTTAGTGCACGCCTGAGGTGTGTAGCCACTATCATTGTTGTGGTTCTTGACACTGCTGTGTAAGCGGCAGATAGGGCCATCGTTGGTAAGGGCCCCTTCCCAAGCCCTCACAGCACCCCTGGGCACCACTCCATGCCTGTGGAGTGGTGGTTCAGCTCTGCTGCTGCTCACAGCATGCAGGGGCCGTTTGCTGGCTGAGTGGCCCCAGGTCATGGAGAAAATGGCACAGAGCATATCCGAATCCCATCAGGATGCTTGAGATGTGCCCCATGGCAGCCATGGCGGAATCCCAGCCATCTAATTACTTCCTGGCTCCTCGCTGAGGAGTCCTACGACAGGAGGCCTTTGGAACTGCAGTTTCTCCCTCCATCACACGGAGCCGTTGATGATGATTCTGATACCAAGGCCCTTTCCCATGAACCTCTGAGGCCTGAGCTCCATTGGAATGCTGGCATGGTCACCATCTGACTTCCTGAGGCCTCCAAGTTCTCTGGAGGTGAGTAAGATGTTCCAGATGTGGCCAAGGGCTGAGTCTCTCCGTGCCCTCAAGCTTTCCAAGGGGTCTGGCTCAGGGCCTTCAAAGCCTCTTTTTTCCAGGATAGCTATAGTGCCTGCTCAGGCAGGGTTCACACCTGGCTGAGCTCCTGAATCTTGCCATGGAGAAGCTGCCATTTCAGGTGGGTGCACCTCCTACAGGGGCCTCTCAGGCCAGGCCTAGTGCACACAGTAGGTGAGCAGGGTAGACACTCCTCAGGGTGACATTTGGAGGCCTGGGTCTGGCCTGGCACCTGCTGGTGTGGCATTGGACAGTGAGTGTCTGCCCCAGAAACTACCTTATGTAGACCGAGGAGTGACACTTGACAGCTGTATGTTCACTCCGTTAGTCCTTCACAGGCCTGTGACCTGGGGCGGGAGGGCTGCTGAGGCGCCTGTAGCCTCTGAGGCAAGAGATCAGTGTCTCCTAACAGACAGGGAAATGGGGGGGCTCAAGGAAAAACACATACTTTATTTTCTTTGCCTTTTTTGGGGGTGGGGGTGGGGGAAGAGGCTGTTGTATCCAGAGCTGACCTAGAACTACTGTAAAGATGACCCTGAAATCCTGACTTTCTGTCTCTAGCTCTCGAGTGCTGGGATTACAGGTGTGAGCCACAATGCTTAGTCTGTGCAGTGCTGCGGACTGAACTCAGCACTCTGGGCATGCTCAGCAACCACTGTATTGCTGAGCCATGCCCCCAGCCCTTGCCAGATACTTCTGTGTGACCTGTGTTTGCAGTAGGGTAGGGTAGCCAGGCTTGTGGGGGTACAGCATTTTCTTAAGCCCTGTGCATAGCCAGGTAGTCCTTGTCACTGTCCCCATTCTGCAAATGCAAACACAGAGGCAGAAGGATAGAGGGATGGAGCCAGACTTTTGTTCTTAACTTGTTTGGAGACGCACACATCTGAAGCATCGGGTTGTAGTCACTTGCGTGAAGATCCAGGCCTGCAGTGTTGCCAGCCCCAGGAAACACTCCCTGCTGCCCTCCCTCCACCAGTCACCGCCCACCTGCTGCCCACAGCACCCTGGTGTCTACCAGCAGAGGCTGATGTTGCCCATTTGTGCCACGTCTGCATGGAGTCCCAGGATTCCCGCTCCTGAGACAGCACGTTGGCTGTCCTAGTTGGCCGAGCGACTGCTGGACCAGAAAGCTGGAAGGCTGAGATCTGAGCCCCCCCACCTCCTCTCTCCGCAGCACCCAGAGCCACCAGTCTTGTTCCCACCCCTCCACACCTGCCACCTTTGTGATGAAGACCCAAGTCTCCTAAAACTTCAGCTTTCACACCCAGAGCTGCCCCCAGCCACTTAGATGGCCTTCTCTCCTCCAAAACCCCAAGCTACTTCTGGCCTTTGAGCCTTTGCACATGCTGTGTGCCCTCCACCCTTGTCTGCCCTCAGCTTTTCTTCGAGGGTCCCAGCTGGCACGTCCCCTCCCTCAGAGAGCCTGCTGGACCTTCCCAGACCAGGCAGTGGCCCTCCTGGTGGCTGTTATCTAGCCAGTTCCTTGCCTGTGTCATTTGTAATTAATTATCTGTTGCTTGGCTGTTCCCACTAGACAGACTCCAGGAGGCAGGGTGAGTGTCTGCTGAGTTCACGGCTGAGTCCCTAGCACCCGGCATCCATTCATGCTCTCAGCCTGGCAGGCATCTGTTCATTCAGCAAGTACCGAGTGCCCAATGCAGAGCTCCCATTGTCGTGTGAGCGGGTGGGTGAATGAATGGCTGTCCTCTGTCTCAGCAGCTCACACTTTCCGCTCTCTCCCATTGCCCCTGACCCCCCTTCCTGGGCCTTGGTTTCCCCAGCTGTCAAATGAAGAAACCAGACCTGTTACTCTGTCCTGGTTCTGAGTGGGTAGGGACAGCTGCCCAAGGGCCACCCAGCTGAGCGGGGTGGGGGGTGAGGGAGGACCTGTCCTCCCAGCTGTGTCTGCTTGAGCACTGGTCCCACAGTTTGCTGAACTGCTCCCCACATCTTTGGTATCAGCGTTCCCAAGTTTATATTGGGGTGTAGGCTAGAGGGACTTGCTGAGGCCACTCAGCTTTCCCCAGCCTGTGGTGTCTCCCCGGGGGATGGGAGGGTGGGGGGGAGATAATGGATCCACAAGCCGGGGTTGGAGCCTGGCCCTGCCCCTCCCTCGGTGTAGCCTTCCACCTAAGCTCTGTTTCTGGCTATAACAAAAGGAGCTGGTTAGACCAGCTGCACTGACAGCTCTGAGGCTCCCAGGGTCCCAGAGTGCGTGCAGGAGGACTCCCAGGCTGTCTGTCTCCAGGGCCCAGCCCTGCCGCCACCTCCGTGTGAGCCGTGCTGCTCAAAGTGGCTCCTCGGCTTAGCGGCTTGTCAGCCAGGCGGGTGGGTGTCCTGGGGCCGGGTTTGATTAGTTCAGGTTGACAGTCGCGCTCCGAGGCGCTGCCGGGAGGGGAGCCCGTGATTACCCTAATGAAGCTTGAACGCAGTTTGTCATCCAAACAGCTGGTTCAGAGCTGTGCCGCTGCCAGCTGCCCGGCTCAGTAGCGCGGTCGGGCGCCCAGTGATGCTCCAGCCTTCAGCCCCCCACCCCGGCTGACAGGGTGAGCCACAGGATCAGGCAGCCCCCAGGTGGGCTGTGGGGCTGCCCCCAGGGGAGAGGGATGCCCCCACCAGGAGGGGGGAGCCTGGCAGAGCCCGGAACTGACGGAGCAGGGCTGCTTCTCCAACTGTAAGGCAACCCAAGCTGTAGCGCTCAGTTTTGTCATCTGCAAAGTGGGTGCCAGGGACTTTGCAGCTTTAAGTTTCTGGTTTTAAGCTGAGGGGTTGCCTCCTTTTGGAGTACCTCCCATGCTATGTAGGTTAGACCAGAGGTTTCCATGGACTCCTGCGTACCTCAAGGCAGCTTCTTCAGTCCTCATGGTCCTTATTGTTCCTGGCAGTGGAAACATAGGAGATCTTGAATTCATCAGGGGTCCTGAGAGGGCTTCCTAGAGCCCAGAATAGCCATGGGTGGAGGTGGGGGAGGCCATGAAGAATATACCAGGCTGGAAGAATATCTCTGTGCAAAGGTCCTGGGGTGGGCTTGGGGATGGGGTGTAGAGGTGTGAAGCTCCTGGAGACAGGGAAGGTAGCAGTACTTACTGAGGAAGGGATAGAGTTCATAGCCTGTGCCAGGAAAGAGCACGCCAGTGCTCTGACCTTTAACCTTTCTGTCAGCTCTGGGAGGAGTGATATGGTATGATTTTTACATGCCGTAGACGGGGAGCCTTGGGTCAGTAGCTTGGGAAAGTGATGCCCCTGGAGCCAGTAGCTTGGCAGGAGCTTCCGAATCCCTGGGCCAGGGGCTGCCTGCTCAGCAGGGGCACTCAGATGAGAAACCTGGACCCCACCTGAGCCTTAAGCCTGGCCCTGTGGGGAACAGGACAGAGGCCAGCAGACAGGGACTTCCAGATGTTTCATGAGTCTTCTGCTATTCCAGGCCTCAACCTGTGCTTGAACCTGGTGGCCTGCGTCCACATTCCCTCCACCACATTGTTAAGCCTCCAGCCAATTGGTTTGGCTTGGGGACAGGGCAAGCAGGGGAGGAAGAAGGCTTGGCGTTGGTAATGAGCATCGCCTCTGGCTTCGCCGTGGCTCTAACCCTGAAGTGCCTCCTGACTGCTGGGTACTGTCCCACTGTCTCGACCGTACATTCCTGTGCTGGCCGCCAGGGTTGCTTTCTATGACGTGTCTATGGTGGCCAGCCCATTCCCAGCAGCCTTTTGCTTCATCTCTCTCCCTGCTACCATCCGTGGCTCCCTGTTACCCTGGCAGAGCCTATGTTCAGGCCTGCCGGTCTCAACTCCCTCTTCTTGGCACAGCCTGCTTGTTCTTACTTGGGTTCTGAGGAAATGTGGATCCTTGGAGAAGGGAGTTTGGGGGCCCAGGCCCCGTGCCCCACTGTCCTATGACTGTTTTTTCTACAGGTGTCTTCAGGCTGGGACAGGCTCACCCCCAATTATGTAGATGGGAACATCCCTTAGCAGCCAGAGCGCTAGGGTGAAGGATGGGTTTATGGCCTCCATTAGGAAGAGAGGAATTCCCAACACTAGCCAGCTGCCTTCCCCTCCCTCCTTACTCAAGTTGTGACTGTTCCCCAGGGAGGTGGTGGCTCTGGCTAGGAGGTGGCTCATCACATCTGTCATGGTGCAGAGTGACCGACTCAAATGATAAAAGGCAGGTGTGGGTGCAGTGGGCATCACATGGCCAGGCCAGAGGCCGAGTGCTGCTAGTGTCTCTGGCTGTCCAGGGATGAGGGGGAGATTCAGGGCTGTACCAGCTTTAGCGAGGGAGCACCAGGACACAGTGGTTTGCCTCTGGCTGAGGCTGACTGGCCTCACCTGGGGGGCCTGACTTCCCTGGAGGAATGAAAAGTGAGTCCATGGAAGGTTTGTTAGCTCCTGTTGTTGCTGAGACTCTGAATAAGATTTCATGTGTATTACTACATAGATCCTCCCTATAGCCCCAGGAGGTGCCATGGTCCCTCTTCCCACTTTACAGAAGAGAATCGGAGGCACACAGAGACTTAACCCAAGGATGCACAGCCAGGGTGTGAGTGGGCTGGAGTTTGATCCTGAGAATTTGAAGCCCGAGACAGGCACTTGTGACCAAGATGAAGGAAGGAGTAAGGGGACTAGGTAGATAACCAGACCAGGCTCAAAGGTGTAGGTGAAGCCATGTCTGAGCATGAGCCTTCCCGCATGGGCTTGGGTGCTGCTGGAGTCCGAAGTACCTGCATTGTGTTGTTGGGTACCTGGAGAGTAAAGAGACCCAGCCTTGTCCTGACTTGGGGAAGGCCCCCAAGCTGTTCTTCAGGATGTCCGAGAGGGTCACTTGTTAGAAATATGTTCTGGGGCTGGGTGGGGTGGTGCACACTTAATCCCAGTACTCAGGAAGTAGAGTCAGGCAAATGCCTGTGAGTTCAAGACCAGCCTGGTCTACAGAAAGAGTTCTGGGCCACCCAAGACTACATAGTGTGGCCATTAGGGGGGGAAAAAAAAAAGAAAAGAAAGAGAAGCATGTTTAGGTGAGCTGGGCACTGCAGTCAGTACAGTGACAGAAGTGATCATGTGGTCCAAGCAGCCAGGGAAGGATGTTTCTACATCAGAGCAGCTTAGAGACCGACCGCCCTTGGCTGCACTTAGGAGGGAAAACGGGTGGAAAAGATGTATTAGTTCAAGTGAGAGAGTACAGGGCCTGGCTCACTGACCTCAGTGGCTCATCAGATACTCACAGAATAAAAGTGGCATCGTGACCAAGATAAGGGGCTTCAGAGAGGAGAGAGGTTAGGAAGGCTTTCTGAAGGAGGGGTCCAGAGAGACAGGCTGAGCCAGCAATGAAACGATACAAGCCGGCAACAGTGGTCATGCTGAGGGAGCATGTGTGCAAAGGACCTGGCAGGAAGTACGTATATCTGAAGAGGTGGGAGAGGTTGAAGTGTGATCGCAGCAAGATGATTTGAGGGTGGGGCTGCGGCCCTGGATGAGGGAGCCATTTTGGGAGTGATCCAATCATATATCAGATATGAGCATCTGGAATGGGTGAGCTAGACTGCTTTGGACCCTGCCAGGGCTCACGACCATGTCCACCTTTTCCTCTGCCTGCTGTCTTGAGTGGGAATAGAACTGTTTGTGTGCTTCTGTGTCGCCATATGTAAAGTGGGCTAGCTGTCCGTGCCATCGGAGCGGGAGTGCGTGTGAGCGCCCTCGGGCAGTGCCCACCCTAAGGTCCCACTCAGGAGAGATGTGAGTCTCCCATCTCCTAGGGTTCTGCTTAACCGTCTTGGCAAGCTGTAGATTGATGGGGGTACCCTGCACATTTTTCAAGCTGGGGGATAGGAGATCCTGGCCAAGGTCAGAGGTGCCTCCCTCAGGTGGGACGTCATGGGAGCACACAGCAAATGCTCTGCTGCTGTGCCTTCTCCTCGAATCCTCTCCCCACATGGAGGAGCCCCATTCAGCAGTGGTCTCAGAGATGGAGCCACACCGCAGCCATGCCAATCTGTATTCAGATCTGGGGACACCCAGGCTCAGCTCCCAGCATCCCATCCCAGACTCAGATAGCGGAGAAAGTGCTGCCGTTCCTCCCCAGGGGAGTGTCAGAGTGGCCGCCATAGTGACCGCAGAGACAGGTGCTCATCATCTGTGGCCCCCTCTGGAAGGTTCACAAAGGTGGTGCTGTCCCAGAAGAGCTAGGTCGGACATGGTAGCTCCTTCCAGCCGAGAATCTTTGTCCAGATTATGGCACGGTAAGGGCCCCCAGGCCCAGAAGTCTGAAGGGCCATGTCAGGTGGGGGTGGCATACCCCACCCTCAGAATGGCGCCTGCCAGGAGACAGAAGCAGGGAGTTTGCTGCTCTCTGCAAAGTCTGTTTGAGGTGCAGCTGCCAGGAGAGCACAGCGGAGGTAGAGGGGCCATGCTACAGCCTGTCTGCAAGGAGATGAGCTCACAGGGGTATTGTCACTGGTTAGCTTTGCCGCTCTGACTGCAGGGTAGAAGACCCTGGTTAGGGGCTAGGAAGAATACCACGGCGTGAGGAATGGTGTCAGGAGAGCTACCCAGCCTCCAGAGCTGTTCAGACCAAGGCAGAGCTCAGCATCTCACCCCGCCTTGACTGGCCACGATTATGGCTATCCCTGAGGACAGGACCTGCCTGTGAGGGGGCTTTTTCTGCTGAGAGAAGCTGTTGCAAGTCTTAGAAGCTGCGGCTCTGGGTGGGACGTGGCTGCCCTGGCATCCTCAGCCAGAATCAAACATGTTAAGAAGCAGGCTTCACCACCTTGCCTTGAATCCCTGCCAATTCTGTACCCCATATGCACCTGGAGGGAAGACATGGGCCCTTTCCATGCTGCCTCGTACCCTCAGCCTAAGGGGCTCTTTACTCAACACTGCCCAGCCTTGACCCTGCTTCGGATGTAAACTGAGGTCCGGAACTCAGCCCTCTCCGGAACCCTACCCGCAGGCAGGGGTCACCTGGTAGGACGCCCAATTCCAGGCTGCTGCACAAATATGTTAGATGAAGTGATATCTCAGACTCTCAGGCCGAGCAGATGGCCCTGGCTGGTGCCAGCCCTGCCTTGCGGCAATACTTTCGAGGACACAAACGAGATTTGCTGGGCAGGACATGTGGGGTTGCTGTGACAGTCAGGTGGGCCTGGCACAGAGGCCCCACCTGCCAGATGGTAGGAGGAGGTTGAGGAGAGACCAACAGGTAGGAGGGAACAGTTTAAGGACACTTCCTAGAAGCTTATGTCCCCCAAGCCAGCCTGGGGGCACCGCTGACGTCTTGGGGAGGTAACATCCCCCATACATGGCTCAGTTCTAGAACAGCCAGGAGCACATGCAGATTCTGGTACACACTGAGTGTTTGGGGACCGGTGACCTGCATGGAACAAGGGGAAGCACGAAGTGGGGCTACTGGTGAGGTCTCTGATTCTTGGCTGCTTGCTGTCCATCTGTCTGTCTGTTGCATCATGCACTCATGCATCCGTCAGTGCATTCATGCCTGCATCCATTCATGCATCAGTCCATCCATCCATGCACCCATCCTTTCATCCTTTCCTTAGCTGTAGCCCCGTACCACGGGCGAGGTTACCGCTCTTTGGCTCCTGCCTTGTTAGCCTCAGCCTGGGATTCTTGTGGTGTCCTGTCTCGTAAGCTGAGGATCATGTCTATCCCTGGGTGACAGAAAAAGATGTCAGCAAGTCACACTGTTCCAAGCAAGCGGCCGAGGGGGGTGGGTCTTCTTGTGCTCTCATGGCTTCTGCTTCCTACCGTGTCCCTTCCCCCCCCCCCTTCATTTGTGTTTCCTGGTTGCCACTGTGGCTCTGTTAGGCTCCCCCTACTTTTAGCAATGACAGCAGCAGCTCAGGGTCCCATGGTACCTGCTGGATTCCCAGTGACAGGCTTAACTCTCCTAATTGGTTATGGATGTCACCCCTGTTTTCCAGATGAGGAATCTGGGGCTCTATGCTGGTATTCAAAACTAGGAAAGTTTGGCAGTGGCCAGCATTAAGTGGTCAAAGGCGTGTCTCTGCCCTGTGCCTTCAGCTGCCTCCTTCCCGCTGCTCCACCATGCTGGGCTTGGCTCTGCCTCCAAGATTTTGCGCCTGCATTTTTCCCCAGAATACTCTTCCTTAGGACCATGCATTTTTTAGTTCAACTGTCACCTCCTGACGGGCCACCCCCAACTAACCAGGAGTGGTACTCGCTGCCCTGTCATTGTGACTCCTCCGTGTTGTTATACTCCTCCCACTGAACACATGGCTCCTCTCTAGTCACTTAACCAGATGATCCGAGCAGTGTCCTCAGAACCCAGGTCTTGTTGGAGCGACTCCCCTACATGCTGGCACCTCTGCCCCCTCCCCCAAGACTCTCTATCTTGCTGCTCTAGTGAGCCTTTCCGCAGGGCTCAGACACCGTCAGACAGAGGTACTGAAAAGAGCCTTGGTTTAAAGTGAGCCAGGTGAATAGCCAGCCCGGATCTGAAGATGGAGAGGCCTGTCACTTTGAGTCCAGGAAGCCACTGTCAGTCACTATTCCAGTACCATCTGTGGCTGCCACTGCTGCACCGGCTCCCTCCGCACAGTGAGAAGTCCTGCTGGCCGCGTGCTCCCGGCTCAGGGAAGCCTCCTCAAAAGCAGGAACAAGTCTCTGACCTCAATCCATCCAACCCCTTCATCCCAGTGCTGTTGCCCCCTCACCAGAATCCCCTCTGGGGAGACCCCAACTCATTGCTGCCTTTGATCTCACCCTCCAAGGGAAGGAAGGGCTCCCCTATCTCTGAGGCAGCCTAAGAAGACAGGAAAGGGCTTCAATGTGTGCTGGGCTCACGCCCCACCCGGTGGGGACATCCTGAGAACTGGCACTTCAGTTCCTGGCCACCCTGTGCTCCAGGTTCAGCCATCCCTCACAGGCACCCTGTGTCACACGGGTGCCTCCCTGGGTTTTGTGTTTCATGGTTCTTGGTTGAGGAAGGAAAACTGTAGTGACAGCAGTGGGGTTAGTGGTGGCAGTCACTACAGCTCAGGTCTGCCCAACATGAGCGTTAATTTATCTGAGGTAGGAGTTAGCACCTCTGTCACGCATGGGGAAACCGAGGCACCGACTGAACTGGTGACTTAATCAAGACTCTTAAGTATGGAGTTGTGTTGTGGACTCAGCAGGGCCTGAGCCTATGTTCTTTTCTTTTCTTTTCTTTTTTCTTTTCTTTTCTTTTCTTTTCTTTTCTTTTCTTTTCTTTTCTTTTCTTTTCTTTTCCTTTCTTTTCTCTTTTTTCTCTTCTTTTTAGTTGATTATTTTATGAGTATGGGTGTTCTCCCTGCATGTATGTCTGTGTACCACACCAGTGCCTTGTGCTCATGGTGTACACAGAACTACAGTTACAGACTGTTGTGAGCTGCCATGTGGATGCTGAGAATCAAGCCCCAGTCCTCTGGAAGAGCAGCCAGTGCTCTTAAGCACTGAGCTGTCATCTTCCACCCCAGGCCTGCTTTCAAGAATCTGTTATTTGAGACAGGAAGAGGGGACCGAGAGTCCTGGACAGTGGCCCTGTGAGATATGCTTTTCAGAATGGACAGGAGCGTAGAGACGTGTGCTGAGTATCAGAGTGGCTAGCCATGGGAGAACAGGTACAAGGCTACAATGGGAGATGGAGGTGCAGCTGACAGGACCCTAGATGGGACCCTAGAGCTCCTGCTGGCAGTTCCTTAGTGTCGCCAAAGGATTGTATCTGGTGAGCCACAGGACCTGAGAGCTCGTCCCTTCTCCCTCATGTCAGTGTCCTTGGACTTAGAAGGACCATCTGTCTGAGAGGTCAGGGTGCAGTCACTGGGGTCTGCCAGTGGCCGAGAAGGCCTTAAATCCACTCCCGCCTCTGCTCCTGAATTGCTTGTGTGGTTTTTACAGTTGCTTAGGGAACTGTAAGTCTGTGTTGCCTGACTCCTGTGTATTTAAATTCTCAGCCATAATGTTATATTAACTCATTTTTTGCAGTTTCCTGGGAGGCTGTGTGTACATTACCGGGGCAGTGAGGGAGGCAGGCTGCAGAGCTATGGACAAACACAGCTGTGAGTGCTCAGGGCTCCGGGAGCTGACCGCAGCTGTCACCTCTGCAGGCCCTGTGTGGTGTGACTGTAGTCCCAGCTCTCCCTCCTTCTTGTGGGTGTAAATGATGTAGTCCAGTACCGGGAATCTGGGGGTCCCAGTGAGGGTGGATTGATGCTCTGGTGAGGCCTGGGGCCCTTGCCTCGTTCACTTCCGTGATAACAGCTGTATCCATGCTGCCATTCATCTCTGCATACATGCTGAGCACTCACCGTGTGCCCATCCTGGAGATGCAGCAGGAGTGCTCACGGGCCACGGTTTGGCTTCCCAGACGATCCATATCCCAGAGAGATGGACATTAGCTCCATGGATAAATGCACAGCTGTCTTTGATTTTTTTCCTGTCGCCATGATAATATACCCTGGAAACAAGCAACTTAGAGGAGAAAGGCTTTATTCTGGCTCACAGATCAAGGCACAACCCATTTTGGTGGGAAAATCAAGGCAGCAGGAGCTTGAATCAGTAGCTCTGTCTACAGCCAGGAAACTGCGCAATGAATCTATGCTGATGCCCACCTGGCTGCCTCTGGTTTCTGTTTGATTGTTTTTCCAGTCCAGGATCCTCTGCCCAGGGAATAGTCCTATCCACAGTCGAGATGGGCTTTCCTACATCAGTTGATGTGCTTAAGACCCCCTCCTCAAATCTGGATACACCCAGAGGCCCATCTCCAAGATGGTTCTGGATCCTGTCAAGTGGACAACCCTATCCATCACAGTAGTGACGCGGGGGCTGGAAGCTGGGATTGAGTGGAGGGAGGGCACATGGGACACCGGCTCCAGAGTGGTTATGGCCACAGTAACAACTGGATGGTCACACCCCGAGCTCTGCTCTGCTCACACTAACCCAGTTAAGCTGGGAAGGTTGTCTGCCTAGCTCCCTTACGGCACACAGGGGTCACCAGCCGCAAAGCCAACTTTTAATCCAGGCTATCCCACCCCACTGTCTGTATTGTCCCTGCTCTGTTGTGTGGCTCTCTGAGAGAAAGGCATTCCAGGTAGGTAAGCAGAATGTGCAAAGGCCCAGAAGCTGGAATGTGGCTAATGAGTTTGTATGGATAATCAGAATGGGAGAGGGAAGGTGGAGAGCTTGGGGTGGGCATACTGAACCTGAGGGATATAAGGAGAAATTGGGGTCATAGTGTGCTTTGTCAACGTAATCCTGCCACCATCAGGGCAATGATGGGGTGGAAGAAAAATTGGAAGTAGGGCAAGGGAGAGCCTTGGGGAGCCACGCCGGCAGTCATGGTCTGGGTTCCTTCTGGGGGCCAAGAGAGCCCAGGCACTGAGGTAGGAGGGAGACCCAGACTTGCCGGGAGAGGCCTGGCTGTGGTGGGGGTGGAGTTTCTGTGGTACAGGGGACACAGTCATGCTGTGGGAGTGGGAGACTGGTTTTCTCAACTAGTTCCTGTCCACGGGCGGGGGGGGGGGGGGGGGGGGGGGGGTTTTTTGCGAGGTGGTCCGGGGGGGGGGGGGGGGGGGGGGGGGTGTGTGGGCAGCTCTTGACGAATTCAGTCTGACCCTTTGTTTAGTAGTTCACATACTGCTTCAGTTTCTCCATCAAGGAAATGTGGGTCCTGACACCTAGGGTTGTAAAGATGGGGGTAGGGATAAAGTGGAGTAATTTTATGGGGAAGGAGGAACCAAAGGTGAGAAAAGGAGGTGGCTCGCAGACTCTTCCTGGGTCCTGTTGTGGCCAGGCCCAGAGGCTCCACAGCTCAGGGTGTGTAAAGCCCAGGGCTCCTCTGCCCCTGCCCGCCCCCCACCCCACACACACTGAGGACTGCTGTGGCCTTCCACGCTTTCCAAGCACAAGTGTGCCTGGGGAAGCGGGGAGCACTCGGAGAGGCTGATTTGCCAGCAGGTGGCCGTGCCCTGGGGCCTGCCTGCACAGCACAAGGGCAGCACCAGAAAGGCAATTTGCATTTGTGTTATTTTCTCTGCAGTATCCTCTCCCTCCCCCTTACCCACTAGGTGAGTCTTCACCCACTAGGCCATTCATCCAGGATGCATTCCCTGACTACCTGTGACAGTCACACACTTGTAGACGTCTTTGCAGCCCTGTGCCCTCATTATTCTCTGTACCATGGTCCCCATAGCCAGCCTAAGAGCTCCCAGTGCAAAGGTCTGTGACTGAGGCCTCCTGTGTCCCCAGCAACCCTCACTGAGAAAGCACAGAGCAGGTGTCAAAATACTGCCTGTAGAACTGTCAGGCTCAGAGTAGCAGGGCCTGAGCTTCAGTAAGGCAAGTGCCCCCTTTAAGTGACTATATGGCCCCTGGCCTCAGCCAGCCTCTGAGTCTACCAGAGGCACACCACACACCCAGCCTGGAGGTGGCAGGTGGCCCCTGTATTTGGCAGCAGGTCCTGGGAACATCCATGTGTCTAGAGGTGCCCAAGCTGTGCCAACTGAATTAGTAGTGGTTTCATAAGCCTCGGAGCTTCACAGAGCCAGGCAGATCCTTTCTCGAGGAGATGAAGTTCCTGATGAAGACTTGCCTGACAGCATTGGGCTGTCCCAGGGCAGAGGGCATGGTGTCACCCCTGGCCAAGCCTAAGCCTCTCCCTGGAAGCACCCAAGTGCCAAGTTTCCTCCTTTCCTTAAAGAGGGAAGCTATCTCCCCACTACCGTCTCCCTTTTCCAAAAATGAGTTTACCATTTCACTGTGTGGCTCTGTGTGGCTCTCCCTCCTCCCTTTCCTCCCTCTACTCTCACAGGCCTCCAAGGGAAGTGGAGGGTGTTATTGTATATTTTAGCCGATTGTTCCCCATACGCCCCAGTCTCTTTGGGGTGGGGCTGGGGGGATGGGGGAGTAAGTAAATTATATATTGAACTCCTAACTGGAGCTGAGGCCTTGTGGTTCCCATGGCAACCAGGCTGGAAATAGCTCGGCGTGACATCAACACGGTACAGGTATAGCCAGATCCAGCAGATCCCAAACAAGCTGGTTCCAAGGGAGCAAGGGATGTGTGTCTGATTAGCATATGCAAATCAGGCCTGGTCAATAGAGTGGGGCCTAGGGTGTCCTAGCAGGGCCTGTGGCCATGGCTAGGACCTTTGGCAGGTGAATGCACTAGAGTGCTTGTAGGATCGGGACCCAGGCCATCCCTGGCATATAGCCTTGGACTGGGACTTGTTGGGGCCTCCAGTGAGGGTCTTTGCTGCCTGGGCCTGTCTATCCCATAGGACTCTGGGAGCATGGCCAACTGGCCTGCCCAAGGCTGGGCTGGCACACATGGGGAGAAGCCATGATGATCCCCTGCCTAGGCCCCAGCAGGGTCTGGCTCATCTTGGCTTATGGGTGCCTTTGAAGCCATATGCCTAATTGGGCCCTGCTGGCTGGCTGCTGTTTCTCTCACCAGGCTTTTGAGGGTGGATCACCCTGGGCCCCCCCTGGCTCTCTTTTTCTACCCCTCCCATCCCAGCATGTGAGGAGGCTGGAGGACTCCAGCTTTCCAGTGGCTCTGCTGCTGTGTCCCATCCGAGCAGGGAAGAACAAGCCCCAGGGCTGTCAGCCTGACATACAGGGCCTCTGTGGGCTCATCACTTGGCCTTTCTGAGCCAGTGCCCCTCAGTGAAGTGGAGGTGCTCTCTCTGTTGTGTCCCCTGCAGAATGGCTGAGACCCACAGGAGCATGTGAGCCCTGTCCAGTAGAAGCTGCAGGTTTCCTGTCATGTGTATTTAAACCAAACCTCGTCATCCAGTGTTCCCCTCCCCAACCACACACAAACGCTTGCTCCACTGAGACTCCAGCGCGCACAGTATATTTCTAGGTGAGGTGAAATATTGCCACCTTCAGCGTGGTGGTTTCCACGAGAGGGCTCTTGGCTGAACTGCCAACACTCAAGCCAGGCGTGCTCTGTGGCTAAATGAGGTAATTTATTCGTTCCAGCAAGTGTTGAGGGTGCGTGGGGTGAGTCAGCCAGCCCGGCGTGCAGAGCACACAGTCTGCAGCAGAGGCAGACGTGAACTGTGGTTGGGGTTCTCTGTGGGGCTCCAAGGGTCTGTGAAGATTGCCAAGGCCATGAGACCTTTGAGCCATGCCTTTGGGGGCAGTGAAAGGGCACAGGGAAGGGGTATTCCAGGGAGAGGAGCTGTGCACAGAGGCAGGAAAGGGCATTTTGGATTTGGGGATAGGGTGACTTTGGGCTGAAGTTTTGGGGATGAGACCATAAAATGCTGCAGTGCCAGCATTGGAGTCTGGAAGCCAAGGAATCTGGCTGTGAGAGCCATTGATAGCACTGGAGCAGGGGATCGATGTGTTCCGTGCCAGCTTTCAGGAAGAAAAGAGGGACCAGGAGAGGCTTGGGCATCAGGCAGCCCTAAGGGGAGGTGGTGGTGACAGAACAGTTTTGCACCTGGAGACCCTAGTAGTCAGGGCGGAGGATGAGGAGGGACCTCTGGCCTCAGCTTCTGCAGCTCCTGTGGTAACATGAAGTTGTGGAGTAACAGCATGCGAGTTTGTTCTCCTGGGAGTGGCCGGCAGGTGTGGGAGGGAAGAGCTGCTCCAGATTCTAGCTGTTCCCTGCTGGATCTTTTGTATTCTGGTTCTGGTTGGGGTGTGGCCTTCCACACATGACGGTGAGAATTATCCCTAGCCTCCTTGAGGCTCCTAGTTTTGGGGTGGGGCATATTTTTGTCCTAGTTGCCTTCCAGGGAAGAGCCTAGCCACCTGGAAATGGAGATAGGGTCTGGCACCAAGCTGTGACTTCATGGTAGAGACATTCAGAGGCTATGAGGTGGGTGCAGGGAGTGGCCTTGTGTGACAACTGAGCTTTCTGCAGCCTCTGGAACTTCTAGGAACTGGGTTACTGAGTCCAGGCTGATAAGACCAATGGACATGAGGGTCATGCTGAGCCCCTTGCAGCAGCCCCTATGCTGGCCTTGCCTGGTGACCCCTGGCAGTTCCTGGAACTGATCTTGCTTGCCCCAACAGGGCCTTGGAAGCCATTTCTCCTCACCTCCTCACCACAATGAGGGAACCTCTGGGCTGTGGTGCTGGCACTGTGTGATCCTGCCCTCAAGGGGCAGATCTGGAGGTGCACGTGTGAGCTCTGAGAGACCTTGGTGTTAGTGCTGGAATGCGGTCAGTGCCTAAGGCCATGGGAGCACTGGAGGCGGGGTCCTGCCCTTCAGCCAGCGACACTTCCTGGGTGTTGAGGAACTAGTGGGGTGGGTAGCAGACAGAGCAGCAGCGGTAGTTCCACCAAGGACAACGGACACGGCATGCCTCCGCCCCACGGATTCAGGGGGCTAAGCTTAGCAGCGACCCTCGTGATCTTGTGCACTTCCAGACACTGCATTCCCACGGGAGGTCTCCTCGTCACCACCCTGACCACACCAGTCTCTTATTTTCTCTTGGGCCCAGCGCCTGGACTTGATTTAATTTCACTGTCTGATCATGTGAACACCGGCTCCTGCTCCTGCCTACCCCCACCAGCCTACAGAGCTGCCCTCAAGGATGTGGGAGTCTCAGTGTTGGTACCAGGGCCAGCTCAGGACCTTAACAAGGAGTGTTTGAATGCATGAGTGGGAAGTGTTGTGTCCGCCTCCGCAGCCATTTTCCCTCTGGGGCTACCTGCCCCCTTGCCCTCATCTCTTTGTACCTGGCCTGGATGTTCTGGTCTCTCAGTGTGCCTTCCTCACCTTCAGCGCCCCCCCCCGCCCCGCCCACTCACCGCTTTTCTCTAGGACCCTAGTGAGTGGCTGGTGACTGTAGTGGCCTTGAGGTGACTTCAGCCTGCCATCTACCCTTGGCCTCAGGCATCAGCTGAAGAATTATGTGATGGGTAACTGGCTTTGGGTGTCCTGGCCCCATTCCCTGCCCCATCCCACCTGTGGACGTAGGCACACACAGAACATGCTGCTGCCCTGGGGCCACTGGCTCAGGATGGGGAGGTGTTGCTGGCCCAGACTGAAGTGACTGGATGGATACTGGTACCCAGACCATTTTGCTACTGCTTACCTTCTGGTTCACTCAGAGATCCTGCCTCTCAGAGGCCTTTCAGCACTTCTAAATAATTTATTCATCCATCCACCCATCCACCCACCCACCCATCTACACACCTATCCACCCTTCCATCCCTCCATCCAGCATACTTTGGGTGTTTGTGCTGTGCCTGGAGCAGAACGGATGAAAAAAATATGAAGTAGCTCTGTCCTCCCTGCTGGGCCGCTGCTCTACCTCCCAGCTCCTGGGTGCAGGCCTGTGGGCTCCTCTCTGTGCTGATAATTGCTCCCTCCTTCCCCTGGGCCCTGGGAAGCAGCTGGGCCAGGTGTGGGCTGCCTGGCTGCCCACGCCTGGCCCCCCGCCTGGCTGCCTGCCCACCCTCTGCCACAGGAGGCATCGCTGCCTGGGATTTGAGCTCCTCTGAGAGCCTGCGTCGCGGCCGTGGGGAAATCACTTTCTGACAGCGGCCATCAATTTTGCTGAGAGCCCATCGGCGCTCTGGCAGCCTGTCCTTCGGCAGCAGCAGCTGGTCTGTGTCAAGCCCCTTCGTGTCCTGATGACAGAAGCGATTCGCATTAGGTGTCTGCCCTGAGCATGAGCACGTGTCCAGAGAGACGGATTCGGCCAGTTGCAGATGCATATATCACCTACAAGTTCATCCTGAGGTTCCTGAGCTGGGCTTCTATAGCCCCAGCAGCATCCAGGGCCCTCAGGAACTAGGTTCTCAGCTCCCTTGCAATCCCCTGTGCGTAGGTGCTGTGCAGGCCCGGGGCGCAGCAGACAGAGTCCTGTTGTAACCCTGGAAAGCAATGCACAGGAAAGAGCCAGGCATGCCTAGAGTTTGGGGAAGCGCAGTCCAGGTAGAGAAAAGTCTTTGTAGAGGTCCAGAGGTGGGGCTCAGCCTGCTGTGTTGACAGAACAGAAGGAGGCTGTTTAGACTGCTGTGAGCCCGGCTTAGGTGCCTTGGAGTTACCCAGGGGTTGACCAGAGTCCTAACAGAACCCCAGAGGCATCCTGGGCAAGGCAAGATGGATGCTGGCATGTGATCAAGAAAAGCCCGGGAGGAGTTGTGTTGGTTGTGGGCCGTGAAGAGTTAGAAATGGGGAGGGCCCTCCCAGGAGGCAGGAGCAATAGGGAGGAACGTAGAAGTTGAGCACCACAGAACTTGCCCCCTGTTTAGGGCTGCACATACCACCCACATGTGGAGGGCACTGCTTTGGGCTAAGTGAGTTCAGGCCTTGGGGAACTTTACCGCGTTAGCTTGTAAAGTCTGCGCACATTGAGATTAAAGTTTTGTTGTGTGCCAGGGAGTTCATTATGTCCCAGACACAATGTTACCTGACATGGCCTCCAAGGCCCAGGGATGTTGTGAGGCTTGTCTGGCCAGGCCCATCAAGGCCCGTCCATAAGGGCAAATCCAACCACCGAGCTCTCACAGTGTGGTATGGTATGCGCCTGACAAGGGAACCAGACTGGGAAGGCTGAGAGCCTTCCAGCTGACAGGAATGATGTGCCTCCCTGGCTCTCAGACCACCTGCCTGGATCCAGCTGCTTTCCTCTGGATCTTTTTCCCCTGTCTAGGTAGACATGTGGTCGCTGAAAAAGGCATAAAACCTGCACTTTAACCCACCTCTCAGACTCAGAAGATTTTAGTTGCCACCTTTCAGGCGTACAAGCCTGAGGCTCGGCAGGTATGGCGGCTGTCCCACTGGTTGGGATAGGAAATGGTTGTGGTGGCTGAGGATGAGGGCTTTGTTATTTTGTCTTTTTTTTTCCCCCCAGAGCTGAGGACCCAACCCAGGGCCTTGTGCTTGCTAGGCAAGTGCTCTACCACTGAGCTAAATCCCCAACCCCGAGAATGAGGGCTTTGGTCCCAGTGACTGTCCTTGGGAGGCCAGGGCTGTCTCGGCTCCCAAACCTGAGCTCCCCAGCCCTCATATTCCCCTACCCACCCTGACAGTCCTTGCTGTGGACTCTTCTGTGGACTGAGTCTTGTCTGGCCAGGCCCATCAAGGCGCTGTCCACAAGGGCAAGTCCAGCCATGGAACTCCCTATGTACCTGCAACTATATCCAGAAGATTCTATCCCAGCCGCTGGCTGAACCGGGCAGGCAGTGCCAAGGCTGTGTGGGTTTCCCAGGTGCCTTTCTAACCAAAGGAAACCAACTAGGAGGGGTCAGGTCCTGAAGGTTCTCCTCCCACCTCCACCCAGGGGCTTTTTTGATTGATTGATTGATTGATTGATTCATTCATTCATTCATGAGGGCACTTCTGAGGCTTCAGAGACTTTCCCCACTCTGTGGCCGCTCTGTTCAGCCTGCAACCATTCAGTGCAGCCGGTACCAACCCTCCCTATGGTCAGCTCTCTGTTACTGGAATAGGCGCCGAGTTTGTCCAGGCTCACGGTTTTGAGTGTTATCCGTGGTCGGTTGGTCCTATCGCTTTGGGATCTGTGGCAAAGCAGGAGTGTGTAGTGGAGCAAAAGCACTTACCTCATAGCCAGGAAGCAGAGAGAGGAGACTGGCGACCTGCAGGCCCCTCAGAGCTCCTGCCACATGGCCTGGAGACTTCTATCTGCCATGACCACCTCCCATTAGGGTTAAGTCAAACTCCCGCGATGCCTTTGAGTAACGTTCGAGATCTAAAAGTAGCTCTGCCCATCTCTTCATGTGACTTCAAAGTCCCTCCCTCATCCTCAGTGTTTCCTTTTCTCCTCTTCCATTAGCATTTCTTCTTTCTTCATTCGTTTTTCTCCTTCCTTTATATCTGTGAGGAATTTATAATCCTCCTGCCCCAGCTCCCCGAGTGCTAGCTGATCCTTCCTCCTCCCTCCATTCCTTCTCCCTCGTCCTTTTTTTCCCTTTCTTCTTTCTCTCTCTCCCTTTCTTCCTGGTTGAGACAGGAACTCATGCAGTCCCACTGGCCCCTACCTTGCTGTGTAACCAGTGCTCATATGTTACATAGTTACACGTGTTACTGTGCTGGCTTTGAACTCCTAATCCTTCAGCATTCACCTCCCAAATGTGCCATCATGTTCTTTCAGTTGAGACATTTCTTCAGCATTACAATTGTCCTGTCCAGGTTCTTCTAAACTTTGAACCCTATAGTGTTGTGTCTCCTCTAGGGAAGGACCCCCTTCTGAGTCCCAGCTTCTGGGTAACCTGTGTGCTGTCTTAAATAGTCAGGGCTCCCATGCTGGGATTTGTGGAAGAGATGGAAGCAGGCAGTCAGGGAGACAAGCAGCAGGCTCTTGTGTTTTCAGGGTATCAGGGATGAGGCCACTGCCCTTGTTACGATGGTCCTGGCTCCGGCTTAAAGTCTCTGACTTGCAGTGCAGATGACCAGGCCAGGTCTTTTCATCTCCCACTCATACTTCGGCTCATCCCTTCCTCCTGCCCTGGATGTGGACATATGATGTTGGGGTGGCCTCTGTTGGAAGCCCAGGGCAGTTCCTCTGGGCTTAACAGCAGCCCAGCAGATGCACTATGAAAAGCCATCCCATCCAGAGTCAGTTTGAGCCTTCCTCCCTCCTCCCATCCTGAAGCAGAAATGTCCCCATTTTTCTAATAAAGGAAACTGAGGCAAGGTGAATACTTAACTCTGGACGCATACACACACACACACACACACACACACACACAGGCTGGGGAAGGTTTCTCTCTGGCCCAGGAGGTGAAGCCTCAAACAGCCCTTCCACCCCATCTGCTTCCCTGATTATATGTCCCATCATAGTGCTACAGGACAACAGCTCAGCTGACGGTAGGGCCTGGCAGGCGGCAGGCTGGGTGTGGGCAGCAGCTCGGCAGCCTGGCCGCCACCTGTGCCCGTACTCTGTGCCTGTTTTCCGAGGGCAGTGATCGGTAGGCACTCCGCTGTTCGTCCTCAGCCTGTGGCGCTGCCCCTAATTGGTCCTCCTCCAGGCCATATTTTCTCCAGTATTGATGAGCTAGCGTCACCAGGATGCAGCCAGAAGCTGAGCTAAACTCAAGATGGATTGAGCCTGGGCCTCATCAATCTGTTCGTGCCACTCTGCTAGGGAAGGCATCGAGTGCCTCTGCACGTGGCTGTGCAGCCCTCAGGGCTCCCAGAGGTTGTCTGCAGGCCACAGATCTACCTGTCTGCTGCTTCGCTCCCTGCCTTGGAACGGGCAAGGTCATGCAGTCCCCGAACCTTGCCGTCTGGGGCTCTTGGCCTGGCTTCCTGTTGCCTGGGGATGTGTGTACACTGCCAGCCTCTGCTCCAAGACCTGGGCCACACCACATCCTTCTGTCACGTTGTAGTCACAAGGCCGCCACTTCTCCAAACCCCTACCCTTTTCCTGGAATGTTGTTTTCATGTCCAGACAGAGACAGAGTGGGTCCCTTCCCTCCTGGTGACCCTCCAGACATCTGGGAACAATGAGATCCCCATTACTGGTTGCCTGCCCAAGGAATGTTACTGGGATGCAGATGTTTGTGTCCCCAGGACCCATTCATCTCCTTGAACCAGTACCTCCTGGCTCATAGTCCCTCAACATGTGTTTGATGCATGAGCAGCATATGACTGTCACTGCTCTAAAACTCCTAGTCATCCTTCAGAGTCCTGGGAAGCCTTCCTGGCTGCCCCATGGAGAATAGGTGGTTCTGCCTTGTGGTTCAGTGGCCATGGGGCACAGGGAGACAGGGATGGGAGGGCCGGGCATTAGGATCAAAGTAGCCTCGGGCAAGTGGACAGCAACTTCCGAGCGTGCGGATGGGCTGAGTGTCAATGTGTGCTTTAGTCGTCTCTTGTTTTACAGGTGAGGTCAGCAGGGCTTGGAGAGGTGACAGAGCATGACATTTAGTTCCTGAAAAACTAACCTTAAGTTGAAAGCTAGCCCTGCCTCTTCAGGGAGGAGCGGGGAGTTCCTTCCCAGGCCAGGAGGGCAGGGAAGTCATGGGCAACATTTCAGAGACTCTAGACCCACATCTCCTGGGATAGGAGGGAGCAGAAGGTCACTGCTGGCATCAGAGCTGGGTGGGCACAGGGGGGAATGTAGGCTGGCATGTGCATGCATGTGTGTGTGTGTGAGTGAGTGTGAAAAGGTGTGAATGAGAGGAAAGGAGGCTGAGGCTCAGGTGCCCAGGCAGGGAAAAGAAGAGGCTGGGGAGGTGGCCAGGCCTGAGTGGGAAGGGAGCCTGGGACAGGAGTGCCAGCAGGGCTTGGCTGCTGAATGGCATGTGTTCCTGGCATGCGTTCTTGCTGTGGTCCTGGTACAGCAGGGCTCTGGCTTTTGGCTGCTTCCAGGTTCTTTAGTTCTTTGTTTCTGCCTGTGGATTCTCTGTTCCCTTAGCAAGTCCCTGTGAGGCTGACAGGACAGGCTGAGGTGGGAGGCTACAGGTATCTGTGCCTGTGGGTCACTGGTTGCACAGACGTCCTTACGGGGCAACAGTGACAACTGTGAGGGGGAGCTTGTTAACTGCCCCGTGCGTCTCCTCAGAAGAGTGGGCATGTGTGGATGCTCTCCTTTGATTCTCAGCTATAGCTCTCTGTGGTTCTCCAGCAGCTTACCCAGCATAGGCCTGGGCCAGCCTGCTCTGCCCATGCATCTTTTCAACTTTCTACCTTCCGCAGGCACCAGACATCTGGCCTGGGTGTTGAGTGCCCTTACGCCCTCACTAAGTGCCACTCCCAGGCCTTTGTGGACAGGCTGGGTAGCTCCCATGGCTGTGGACAGAACCAATCTCTGTTTGTCGTCATTGAGGCCCAGAGAGCTGGCTGGACAAGGCAGTACCGAGATTTGGACCACGTCTGACTAATTCCTCACCCAGCTTCCACAGTGAGACAGCACCCTGCCCGGTCCCTTCCCCCTCCCTACTTACCATCAGAGGGATCAAATTCAGCTCTGAGTGTGGGGAGGCTCAGAGTGTGTGAGCACGTGTGTGTTTTCATGTTTGTTCTTTCATTCATTTGTTCATTCCTACATTCCTAGATGTTTTGTGCCTATCCAACACTTGTTTGTTTGGTTGGTTTTTTGAGACAGGGTTCCTCAGTTAACAGCCCTGGCTGTTCTGGACTTGCTTTATAGACCGGGCTGGCCTCAAACTCACAGAGATCTGCCTGCCTGTGCCTCCCGAGTGCTGGCCTAGCCATCACTTTAGAGACCTTTGTGAGACTCTGTAGAAGTTGAAATCTAGGGCCAGTGAAAATAAAGGCTCAGTGAGTAAAGGCAGCTGCCACCGAGCCTGATAGTCTGTCTGCATGTGGTTCCTGGGACCCACGTGGTGGAAGGAGAGAACCGATTCCTCTAAGTGGTCCTCTGACTTCCATATGCACTGTAACATGTATGTGCCCAAACATACAAAAGAAATAACCATAATAAACTTTTTTTTTTTTAAGCTGAAGTCTAGGCTAGGAGGTTTGATATTTAGTTTGCCAGGGTATTTTGGGTCCTCCAGTAAACTGGCCCTTTAAGCCTCAGTCTCTTCACTTGGTGTAAGAAGAGGTGACATCAGTGGTCACCCCTGAGTGGCTGGAAGGATGGAGCCCTTCCTTACCCATGGATGTAAAGTGGGTAACTAAGCCTGAACACAGCAGGCTTTGTGGAAAGGTTCATCCCCAGTCCTCACCTTCACCCCTGCTCTCAGCTCGCTCATCCTGGCTCAGCAGCAGGGCCTGAAGGTCAGATGGGGTCCTAGCCAGACTCTAGACACCTGGGTGTTCCCCTCCTTGGGCCTCTACCCCACCCCAGCTACCAGACCAGGGCTCTGCACATAATAGACACTTAATACATGTTTATGGAATTGAATTAACGATAAAACGAGATAATGGCCTGGAAGGAGCCTGAGTTGTTAGGAGGGAATGCACAGCGTAAAAACCAGGCATATTTTTTTAAGCAGATTAATCTGGTCTTAACTCATTCTAATAGCTTGCGCCCCTATTGGCCAAGGCCATTATTATAATATATGGCCAGGGCCAGGGAGCTGGAAGATTGCTGGTGCTTCAAAGTTCACTTCTCAGAGGATGCCCCTGCATACTGCTTCTCAGCTGACCTAGCCGGGGCTCAGAGAGCCTGTGGGACCTACCCTGGGTCATAGATGGGCATGGAAGAGCCAGAAGAGACCAGGCTTGGAGGTCTTTGGCTCACCTTACCTATGAACAACAGCTAAGCTAAGAGCCTACTCAGGAGGCCTGGATTTCTGCTGCAGTGGTGGCATTTCTTGTGCCCGGTGTTGGCAGGGCCAGAGCTGCTAGATTCCCATCCCTGTGGGCTCTCTACTCAGTTCCTCAGTCCTGTGGTCCACCAGCTGCAGGGGAGGAAGTTGGGTCCAGTGCTTCAGAATGTAGCAGTCCTAGAGAAGGAGGTATGAGGTTGATACCAGTTCTGCACACTTTCATCTACATCCTCATCCTAGTGAGGGCTGGGATCCGAGGGACCCAGAGATCAGAGGGCTCATGCAGGGAAGGAGTGGCCCGGCCTAGTGTGAGTACATGAGGCAGAGTCCCCAAGTCATAGACTTGCCAGTCACTCTCACGCGTGCTCCATTCAGATCCTGAGTGGGAATGGAAGACTGGAAGTTGGGAATTGTTGCTGGATTCCTATTGCCATGATAAAATAATCTGACAAGCTATTTAAGGGAAAAAGGATTTGTTCTGGCTCCCAGTTCAAGATAGGAAGTCAAGCTTGAAGTAGCTGGGCGCATTCTGTCCCGAACCAGGAGACAGGGAAGCGAATACAGGCATGTGCTCAGCTGGCTTCTCCATTTTATTCAGTCCTGGCTCTCCTGACCAGGGGATGGTCCCAGCCGCCGCTAAAATGGGTTTCCCATCAGTTAATCAAGACAGTCCCCACAGGCATGCCCAGAGGCCAGCCACTCAGGCGATTGTAGATTCTGTCAAGACCGTTAACACTGCCCACTTCAGGAATTGTGGCTGGAATTCGGAAGGAGAGTCTCGGGTGGTAACCAAAGGGAGCTCTGCCCTGACCATCCAGGGCAGGAGGGTGGCTACTGGCCACGGTTGTGTGCTACTGGCCAGGTGTAGGTCATAGTTGTCACACGGTGGCTGAGCCGTGTGACTGTCACCAAATGACTCCAGTTGGTGCCATGGCCAGGGTTTCCTCATTTGAAACTATTCTATCTGAACCTGGTCAGGAGGATAACAACAATGGTCAAGGTGCCTGGTACAGCCTTTGGCACAAGGGATGGTCCCTTCGTTGATGCCATTTCCCAGATTCTCCCATCTGCCTATGAGGAGCTCAGCCAGAGGTGTGCTCCTGTCCCGTAATCCATGGAGCACCAGTGGTCACAAGGCAGCCTGTGAATCCTCCATTTTTAATGGTAATGGACGGAGGATGGTTCCCTTGGCGGGAGGCTTCCTCTTTTCAGAGTTCCCTGGGAGAGGGTGCGTGAGCCCAGGGGTCCGCTAGTTCCCCTTGTTGCTTCCCACCTGCCTCTTAGCAGGTGGACTGTCCTCAGCTGCTGGCCCAGCCTGGCAGGGCCGCTGCAGCTTTAATCAGCCATCATGCCGCTTTCCTTGGAGGGAGAAATTGCAGGTGGCAACTCGTAATTTCCCAGGCTTCTCCCTCTCATTAATTTCTCCCTGCAAAATGGAGGCTTTCTGCTGAGCCGGGAATTGGCAGCAGAGCGCAGCATCTCTGGCCCAGCCATGCTCTCTGCTCGTAGAGGGGGAGGCACCAGCTACTGTGCTCACACTGCTTGCCATGCTCCCATTGCAGAGGCCAGAGGTTTATTCTGTGTTCAAATTGGCTTGCTGAGCCCCACTAGGTCTGGAAAATTGCTTGATTCAACCCGTGCTCACTGCTCTGTCTCTGATGCTGAGTGGAGGCAGAGATGGGGACCAGACAGGGTCAGCCACTGGTGAACTGTGAAGAGGGCAGAAGTCTCTTAGTGCCCAGCATCCTCCTGCCCTCAGTAACTCCATTTTTACTGATGTGGGCTTCAGGGATGTCTGTGCCTCACTCTTGAGGGGCTCTTCTGCCTTCCACTCTTAGGACCTGTAGGAGAGTGAGCAGAAGGGAGACAGATGGTACTCTGATGATAGGCTAGAGGGTAGAGAGAGCAGAGGTTGAGCAGTAGCCTTGGAGGCCAGAGTTTAGGGGGATGGGTAGAAGGCAGGTGCAAAGAAGTTCCGGGCTTGTGACAGCCAGGGGATAGATAGTCTGATGACACAGCTTCGTAGTTGCTAAGGCTAGGAACTTACAGAGTGAGGCAGGTGTCCGGAAGGAGGGTTTGTGGGGACTGAGAGATCTTTGGTCAGATGGGCAATTTAGAGACACCTGTGGATGGTCAGCGTGGAGAGTGGGAAGGGATACATGAAGATCCTAAAGGATGCTAGGAGTGGAAGTTCCCAGGTGAGCCACAGAGCCACTGTGGGGAGGAGGGGAGAGCTGGGGCCGAGGGAGGATGGTGATGGGCTTTATCAAGAAGAAGTAGTCACTGCCCGGTATGTATGAATCAAGAAATTGGAGCAGCTGGCTCACTCATTCTCATCGGTAGCCTCAGGGAGAGGCACCCTGGAGAAGTGAAGTGTCCTTTGCCTGGACTTCGTAAACAGGATGAGGGGGACCTGGGTGTAGTCGGCGTAAGTCCTGTTGTTCCTGCCCCATGGGTGATGAAGGAGAATTCTGCTGTGCATGCTCCAGAAGGTCTCTGGGCCTCTCTGAATCTGGTTCCTACTTTGGAAAAGTGCAGGTTGTATGGATAAACCAGAGCTCAGGGCCCAGGCGGCTGATGGACTTGAGCACCTCGATTTGGAGGTATGTCCACTACCAGCCCAGAGCTAGAGCCTCTCAACACTGTCATTCACTGTGCTACTACATTCCTCAGTTTCCCCACCTAGAAATAAGGTGCCAAGAGCCTGTGCCGAGGGCCTCCTGCTGAGATGTATGCCGCTCCTCTCGGACCTGGAGTTTCTAGGAGAGAATCTAGCGCAGCTTTGATCTTTTCAGAGGAGGGGCAGCTGAGGCTGAGAGGGATCTGGCTGTATATTTTCTCCCTTAATGGGGTATTAAGTAGACAGACCAGATGGGGATCTCCTAGCGGACGGGCGGGTGGGGGTAGGGCGCAGGCTGCTTCAGATCAGCCTGAAATATGGCCAGATCACTGCCAAACCTCAAAGGGTGCTACCTTTGGGTTGGCTGGGAACCAGCTTTGATGTTCTTGCCGTGAAGGAACCAGGCAGATCTGCCTGGCACAGAAGGCTCCAGCCTTGGCTCCAGCTGCAGTCTGCCAGACATCAGGGAGAGAGAGGGCCTGCCATGTGGCTCCCTTCCCCTGCCCTTCCCCCCCTTCGTGCCCCTACTTCACCGTTTTCTCACACCTCTCCTCTCTGTAGCCCCCTCCTTTCACCTCCTTTCCTCTTCTTCCTCCTCCTTTTGGTCAGTGTCATTTCCAGGCCGGTGGGTGGTACATGCTTCTGTTCCAGAACCATCTCTCATCAACCATACCATGGACAAAAGTGTGGAAAGGGCACAGGCTGCTAGGACCAGCTCTAGTGCCAACCAGACTTTTGTCTTGTCCCTTGATTAGCTGTGTGTGGAAAGGTGATTAGAGGCGGGGCAGACTGCCTGGAGGATTCTCAGCCTAGTACTCATGATCAGATTGGAGAATTCAGTTCTCCTGTGCCCCATGTCTGGCCTGGAGAATTGGTCTGCGGGTATATCTTCACCAGCTGATGACTTGAATGAGTGAATGCTGGTAAGCCCTGGGATTCCTGCCCTGCAGGGAGCAATGATCTTGGGCTGGGGCTTGGCCTCATTGAGCCTCTCTTTCCCCTTCATACCACAGGGTGCGTAACTGCTGGTATGAGTTATACTCCACTGCTAGTGGGGAGTATAAAGCCAGATCCAACGTTTCAGAGTTTGTCACATCCAATAGATGACTGAGATAATTAATAATCTGACCTGTCTTATGCTCAGCTGTGTCCGGGCTGGGGGCTGGGGGCTGGGCTTCAGCCAGCTGGTCTCAGCCTGAATTCAATTGTACCATGTGGGTGGGACTCAGGTGGAGTCTGAGCTTCCGGGTGAGAGGGCACCGTGGTCTGTGCCTTCACTGAGAAGGGGATCCTAGAGAAACCTTCTGGAACAGAACCTCGACCTGCATCAGCCTTGTCTCTCCTTGCCATCTTTCTGTCCTTGGCTCCATTGGAAACATCCAGGAGTCCTGTCCACCCTGACCTGAGAAGCAGAGGGCCCAATTCTGGTCTCTGCCCCTCACTGGCTGGTGATCTTTGCTCGGCTTCTCCTGGCCTTGGTTTCCTCATCGATAACGTGAACGGAATGTTAATGTCCTTCCTGCGTGAGTGGCATGGAGGCCGGTGAGTGGAGCGGGAGCCCATGAGGGATAGAGGATCATTGTGTGTGTGTGTGGGGGTTCACCCTCACCCCAAATCCACGTGCTCCAGGGAAGAACCCAGGAGGGCAGAAGTGCAAGGCTACATCTCTCCCCTCAGCTGCCAGGACTGAGAGGATTCTTTGACCTCCTTCCACTTATCTTGGCTTCTCGAACAGCCATCAGGCCTGGTCCATTCCTCACCCTTGGCTCCCCCACCCCCAGCCTGAGTCCTGTCTGGTGTTCACCCTGACTCTGTCCTGCCTGTCCTAGCATCTAATGAGCCGTCGTCACTCACTTCTGGGCTCTTGTGTGTGTGGGGATGGGTAGCCCCTCAGTTCTGCAAGCATGACTATTTCTTTGCCTGGTATCTCTTCAGCTGCCCTTCTCCTGTAGACTGGAGGGCTACAGAGAGCCCTCATGGGGTTCTCCTTCCTGAGGCCACATATTCTTCAAGACGGCATTTTCGCCAGGATTGCAGGGAGACTCACCCTAAGCTTGATGAGCCAGGACCTGGGATTTAGGGCTGCTATCCTAAAAGGTGTGTGCATTAGTGGCCTGTAATGGCCTGTGAGGCCACATGACCAGGAGGCTTTATTCGTAGGATTCCTAGATCTTGGGGTGGAAACAGTCAGCCTTGGGGATGGCTGCCAGTGTGCTGGGTTCTGTTCCAGATAGGAAATCCCAGTGACAGAGAACTAAGGGTGCACTGCGCATGCCTTCACCCCCTGCTCCCTCACCTCCAAGCCTTAGCACACCCCCCTTCCTTTGAGACAGCATCTGGAAGCCCTGCCTCCTCTGGCGTGGCTCGTCCACCGTTCCCTGCTGGGTTACCACCCTTAGGGAGACCCCACTGTCCCTTGCATCCTGTCCCTCTACCGAGAAAGGCCTTCTTTCTTGTCTAGTTCTTTGGATGTCTAAGTCACCTGCCTGGTGCAATCATGGCTCCCTCCCAGCCTTCTCCCACATCCCTTTGCCCACCACTCTGGCACAGAAGGAATACTAGGTAAATATTTGCTGAAGAATGACTTCAAGAAAGAACAGCCCTGTGCCTTGATTCCCCTCCCAGTGAGGATCTGAGCTGATCTCTTCCCTGCTCAGACTCCTCCAAGGGCTCCCCAGTGCCCTGGAGATAAGCCTCCAAGCTTCTGAGTCAGATTTTTTTCCTACTCTGTTCGTAACTACCCCTCACCCCACTTTGCCTGTTGAGTGCAGTTACTGTGCGTCCTGCCTAGAGTTCTTGGCAGTCCTCCTGGAGCCTTCCCTGGGGAGCCTGTCCTAGCAGCAAGCTGGGACAGCTGTCTCCTCTATGGAGGACCCCCATCTCTATCCCAGTCACGATGTAATGTTGCCTTGGCCCCGTCCTTCCTGCAGCTGATTGTCAGGGTGCTGTTCTAGGCTGGGGTCTGAGAGAGCCAAAGCAGCCAGGATTTGGCAGGGTGAAGATGGCATGTGAGGAGCTGGCTAGGAGGGGGCCAGCCACAAGGAGCTGTTGGCAGAACCACCAGGGCTGGGCATAGGATAGGAGTATAGGGTTCCTAAGCTCATCTATTGCCACCAGCCTCCATACAGTTCCTGTTCTCCCACAGACCCTGGATCTATGGAACCTCAGATCTGAGGCCCCCACGTTCTAATCCTCTCCTCTCTGTGATCTTGAGCAAGCCGCTACCCCTCCCTCGTCAGTGACCCCACAAATGAAACAGCAGGTTGGAGCCTATCAGGAGCTCCATCCAGCTAAGACCCAAAGCCCGGTGAAGACCTGCTGTATTTGTCCACATGGTGGATTTAAAAAAAAAAAAAAAAAAAAAAAAAAAAAAGAATCTTTTTCTCCCCTTTTAAACTTGAACCAATATTAAAAGGAGGAAGCTTTTTAAATGAAAGCCAGATTTCCAGCTTCTCACAAGCAGACTGGGCTGGCCAGAAGCTCCATTTGCCAGAGGAGTTGGGTGGTCCTTGCTCTTGGCCCCTTACCCAGTCACTGAGCAGGGGCCCTTCAGGCTCCCGCTGCTCCAGGGGACAGGTCTCCAAACCTGCTGCCTCATCCCCCCACTTAGAGATAAAACTCCATTCAGCCCCCTCCACTCCCTATTCTAGACAATCTGCCTCGTTTTAAAATTCCTTCAGCAGCCCCAGGCCCAGCAGCTTCTCCCAGCTAAGGAACGCAAGGAACGAGGTTGCACGTGACTCTCCTCTGCGGCTGGGAAAGCTTTGATGTTGCAGTGATTGTAGACCACCCCTCCCCCACGGGTCCCTCCTCCCCGCCTCCCTTTCCCCTCTCCCTTCCTTTCTTCCACTGTTCTCTCCCCCCCATCCTGCCCCACTCCACTTTTCCCTCCTACCCCTTTTCTTTCACTCCTCCCTCTCCCCTCTACTTCCTTCTCTTCTCTTTCCCACCTTCCTCTCCCCCCTACTTCCTCCTCCCAGTCTTTTTCCCACCTCCCTCTCCTCTGCATTTCCTCCTCCTCTGCTATTCTCTACTCTCCCGCTCCAGGTATCAGCTAATTCCCTGGCTCTGGCCCAGCTAGATCCAGATGCGGGGAGGGGCCCCATCACTGGGGAGAAGTGCAGTTTGACCGATTGATCTCTGGGAGAAAAATGGGCTGGTGACTTGGTTTGGAGCTGGCTCCCAGAAAGAATGGCACCTCCCTGCCCCCTACCCCAGTACCATGGAGTTTCTGAGTGACCCACTCCTGCCAACCTGCAGTTACTCCTGTGAAGATTTGAGGCGAGGGCTCCTCCTCCTCCTCAGTTCGGAGCTGTATCCCTTCTGTCCCAGTTGGGAAACAGTGGCCCCAAGGGCATCGAAAGCCGACCTGCAGATGAACAAGAGGAGTGTAGGGTTTGGGGTGCAAATGTGTGGTGGGGGGGAGAAGCAAAGGCAAGGCGTGGCAGACAAAGGTGAGGCTGGGGAAAGGGCTGTGTAAGTCCCTCAACAGGACCACACCCCTGCCTTGCCCCGGGCTGCTCTCCTTTAGAGAGTGGTGAGTAAGGTTCTCACAGGTCCTGGGAGTTCATGGCATCTGCCTCTCGCCCCTCAAGTCCTCTCAAGGCTTCTCTGGTAAATTCTTCTAGTCCAGGGTGTGGTGCGGTGTGGTGTGTGTTCAGTGCTGTTGCTGTTAACTGTCCCCCTGGGTGGGATACCGCAGCACCATAGCCTTTTCTGCACGGTCATCATGCTGGGGCCTCCCTGTTCTTTCTGTATCAGCCCTCCTCTCCACCAGCTGCAAGGACAGTCCCCAGATGCCTACGAGGTTATCTAGTCCTTGGGAGAAGGGCCATCCACCATCCTGGCCCCAGGTTCTAGCACAGCCCTGCTTCTCATTCTGGTTGAATCTGTCCTTCTGGAGGGCAAGCTCTGGCAAGTGCAGAGATAAGTGATTAGGGCCAAGCTGGCATCTTACCAGCTGGCAAGACTGCTCTGCACCTGGCCATCCACAGGGGACGGGAGGGCGTTATCTGGCCAGCCCTTCCCTAGCACAGGCACCACAGGATCAAAGAGGTGCCAAGATTCCTCTGCAGGCCAGCCCTCTGCTGTGCTCGGGAGGGTGGGAGGGGGGTCTGTCCAGAACAGACTTCAATGGAGCCCCAGCCCCTCCCCACGTGGGGTCACCAGAAGCACCTTTCTTCGGTGACCCTTCCTTACCCTGCTGAGAGATGCTGGCTTGCTCCTGCCTTCCCTGGGTGCCTGCCTTCTTAGCAGCTACCCTGACGGCCCACAGTGCTTAGGTGGAGAGAGCCTTTCTCCAGAGGACCTCCCCAGTCAACACTGTCTGTCCTGCATCCCAACCGCCCCTTAGCCTCCCGGGTTAAGTAAGTTTGGGAACCAAGTAGTGTGACTCTGGGCAGACTGTGAGGTTGGGAATCTGTTGGGAGGAATGTTAGGAGCCCTGGTTTGCACCTCACCTGTGCAGCTGTGGGTTCATCACTAGCTCTCTCTGGGCGTGTAGAGATGGAGCTAATGGCAGCACCTAAAAGTCTGATCGAATAGGGGTGAGAACAGGTGGACAGGAACCCCCAGTGCTTTATTTTTTTTTTTTTAATATTTTTAAAATTATAAAAGTGTCTGAGTGTCTGACTGTGGTGTGGGTTGTGCATGTGAATGCAATGCCCCAGGAGACCAGAAGAGGGCGTTGGATTACCTGAGCTGGAGTCTCAGGCAGTTAATTATAAACTGGGAATCAGGTCCTCTGGAAGAGCAGTATGTGTTCTTAACCTCTGGGCCCTCACCCCAACCCCACCCTCAGTGCTTTGAATAGACATGAGCAGGTAGGGACTGTTCCTCTGCACCCCCATGCCCACTCCACACTCACAGATGCACGAGCCTCTGCCCTGTCCAGGCACCTAGGCCTGCTTAAACCAGTGGAGTGTCAGGCTTGAGGCAGCGGTTCCAGTCACAAGCCTTTTTCCAGCATGCTGTGTGGCTCTGGCTGAGTTATTGCCCCTTTCTGAACTCAGCTGCTGCATCTGATAGTAATAGCATCTCCCTCCCAGAGGAGCCTGTGCCGTGGCACCCGGTGCGGAGCAAGTGCTTGCTCAATGTCAGCTGTGGTTGTTGCTGTTTTTATTATTATTTGACTTGAAAATCTCCTGCTCCACGTGCTGCTTCCACAACAGTTGCTATCTGTGAAAAGCTGAGCTGAATAAATGGGGACCCAGCAAGACTATGTTCCTGCTCAGGGCTTGCATCGACAGGGCTCCCTTGACTCTTTGGTGGGAGGAGGCGCTTGGCCCCATCCTGGTGGCCTGGCCAGGGCCCTGTTCAGGGGCAGGGGGTCTCAGCCCTGCCTGGCCTGCCTCCCAGCTGACAGCTCGGGCACTGTGAGCTGGCTGCCAGCCAAGCTGCTTCCTCTCCCAGCTGGCTGCCATCCAGGGCCCGATGCCAAGGGGCCGGCTGGTGGGCAGCAGCTCCATCGTAGCAGGGCTGTGATCCCAGCCAGGAGACTCCAGTCAGGCCTGGGTGTTGGCGCCTCCCACCACGCCCTGGAAGCCCCTGGGAGCTGAACACAGCTGCACCAGCTCTCAGCACTGCCCCCCAAGGTGATATCCTCTGCAGAAGTTAAAAGAGCCCTGCACAAGATGCAGTAAAAACAGTGCATCTTGGGCAGAAGGTCCACAGAGCAGTGTAGAGCCTCCTGTAGCCTCTTTGTCCACATCCAGAAAATGGAACCAGCTTAAGCCTTGTGGCCCGTCTCATGGGTGGTTCAGCATGTCCTGTGTCCAGGGCTGTGCTGGGAGCAAAGGATTGAGCATCCTGGTGCTATATAGAGGTACAATGCCTAGATAAAGAGAGGCTTCTACTGAAGATGACGATGATGGTGGTTGCCTGGCAACCCTAGGCACTTATTAGGTACTATGCTGAATCTTGACAAATATGAATCCAGTAGCCCTCAAAACCCTTATCTGAGTTAGGGGCTGTTCTTACCCCTCGATGTATCTATAAAGAAACATACTCACTTACAGCTAGTTCAGGGTCAAGGCAAGCTTAGAAACCTAGCAGACTGGCTCAGAGCCTGTACCCTGGGTTTGAGAATGAACTCAGGGCTTGTACTTCAGGTCTGAGAGTGAGGGTTACTGTTTGGTCATTCTGTTTGGGTGCTTCTCCAATGACTGCTGGAGAAGGTCATTGTTGATGGGTAGGAGGTAACCTTTGACCTAGAAGTTCAAGGAGAAGAGTCCTAGAAAGGCTTATCTAGAGTTTGTCATACATTCCAGAGAGGGATAAACGCCAGATCAAAGGTCCTGGGGCTGAAAGAGACCCGTGACTGAGTGAGCACAGAGTAGATTCCATGGAACAGTTGGCTTGTCTCAAAGGGTGGCTGTGGTAAGAGAGGAGTTCGGTATTGTGTTAAGGTAGAGGAAGGCATGTCCTTCACTTTGGATGTTATCTTGGCTGTAGTGGGGGGGGGGGGTTGTGTGCCAGCTGTGACACTCCCTCCCTCCCCAAGTTTTCTCCTCATGACAGTAGGACATCATTATTTGGTCTCTTCGATTTTCTGTGGTAGGTGATGTTTTAGGCCTATCCTCCTTTAGACTCTTCTTAGGTCTTTTGGACAGCCTTGGTCCTATGCTAGGCTGTGTCCCAAGTACATCTCCCTGCCCGGAGCTATGGTTGGCACATGGGACACTGTTTGACAGCCACTTTTGTGCACAGATCCTTCATTCTGTACCGAAGGTCTGTATTCTACCCATGGGCAGCCAGCCCCTCTGCCTAACCTTGTAGAACTGGGCAGTCCAGGCTTGCTGGTGACTGCTGGCTCAGTGGCTTCTGTGTTCACTGGGGAATGTGTCCACTGTGTGGCTGGCCATGAAGCTCAAAGATAAAATCAGCAAAGTCGGCTAGGAGCCTCGCTGGCCCTCCCTCAGTGGCGGCTGTTGCCAGTAGGAATTGTAAATCCTGTGACTGCTGGGCCCAGCACCCTGGACAGCACCGGCCTGGCCCTGCCCTCACCCCAAGTCAGAGGGAGAGCATTTTACCACCAGCTGGGTTGAGCCTCCACCACGCCCTTCTCCATCAGCCTCCCCAGGCCTCCCCTCCTGCTCCCGGAGTCTTTAGTCTTCGGCACAGTCTGGTAATTAAAAACCTTCTAGGGGGACTTTATTGAGTTAGCATTAGTTATTTTGTCAGGCTGGGAGAACGAGAGAATTATCTGTCCTCCGGGAGAGGGGGGCTGGGCGGAGGCTGTGGGCTGAGATTGGCAGGTGCCTGCCTGTGCACCGCACGCAGTGCTGGGGCCAGGAGGTTGCACCGCACTGCAGGCGCTAAGTGGGGCGGGAGGGGGTGGACAGCGGGCCCTTCTCCACCCAGAGGCTTACCTTGACATGTGTCCAGTGACTTTAAGGGGGGGAAAAACCCTCCAGAGTCAACATGGCTTCAGGCTCTGTGGGGAGAGGGTAAGAGATTCTTTTCTTCACAGGCTGAGGAGTTGGGCTAGACCTGCCTCTACAGGGCTTCAGTCTGGGGTTGGCCAGAGGGCTGGTTTGAGGTATCCTTGACTTTTCTGTCCACTTCTTTCTGTAGCTGGAAAATGCCTTTTACAACCAGGCAAGGGTCATGTGGGGTATGCAGCTTTGATCTTGGGCCAGCCCCTCACCTGTCTGCCTTCAGATTCTTACTTGTGAATATAGGGCAGCAATTCCTCCATCTCTGTGGCTGTCAGGGTCCATAAAAGAGATGGAGTGTGTGGTCTCTTGTGCAGGACAGGCCCAGGTCTCATTCTCCTGGAGCTGTCTAGCCCCAGGGAAGGCACCAACATTTGTCCCTTCTGCCGGTCATTCATTTGGTGACTAATCACTGACTCCTGGTGTGGTCAGCCTGTATTTCCGATGAACAAACTGAGTCAGCCATGGGTAGGAGGTCAGGCTGAGATCTGGGTCTTTCCTTTGACCCAGTGGCCAGAGGGCCAACTGTCTAAACCATGGACCCTTCTGGGGAAACCACTAATGGAGAATAATAGCTGTCTGCCTGCTGCAGGTCTTGGACCTGACCAGGAGGTTGCTTCCTGGAGATTGGGCCCCTCTTCCGCTCAGGCTATGTCCTGCCCAGGCCTTGCTCCCTTGCCTTGCTCCATAGCTAGGCCTGGCTCCCTGTCCTTCCCCACCTTGCTCTACCTACAAGTCCCAGACCCTGCCGTGCCTCGGGAGAAGCACCTGGCTAAGGGGATGTAAGAACCAAGACGAAAAAGAGTAGAAGGAATGAGGTAACCATGTGTCTGGGCCATCCACAGTCAGACACAGTAGGGCTCTCATGGCACTGGGCCTGCCATGGCTGGACTCAGAAGCACATGCCCCAGAGGCGCCGAGGGATTGGCCTGGAAGTAGATCTGAGAGTCTCAGGCCTTGTTTTCTTCCATGTCTCCTGTCTGTTGCTTTGAAACTTGAACAGGCCTCTTGATCTTCCAGGTTCCTGCCCAAACCTTCCTCCTGGGAAGCCCCATGGGACTTGCTGTTCATCGTCTGGGGTCTGTGGCCCACCTTGGTTTACAGCTGACTGGCTGGGATGTCCCCTCCTAGGAAGCAGGGATGAGCCCTAGTTGTGCCCTTTTGTCTCAGAGTGCTTGCTGGGTGCCAGCTGTGTCCCAGCTCTGCTTCAGATTCCTCCAGTCCACAGCAGGGGCACTGCAGGACAAGATGAGGGCAGAAAAGTCCTTTTGGGCATTCTTGGTTGCTGAGCGCCAGGGCATTGGCTGGGGCTGGGTACAGTCACACAGGTCTGGCCCTGGAAACCATATGGTATTGCCTTGTGCTACCTGTTGCCCCTGGGTGAGCTCCCAGTTGGGAGTTGGGGATATTTGCCTAGACCGTGCAAGGTTAGCGGCCCCCAGCATATGAGAAGGGGCCCATGCACACTTCTCTGTTTCTAAGCCTTGGCTTCCTCGTCTGAGAAATGGAGAAAAGGGGCTTTCGTGTGTCCATGTGTGTGTTCACGCTATGATGGTAGCATGTGAGAGGCGCCAGGCACCTCAGGTGCACAGGGTCAACTGCTGCCCTTCAGCTGGGCCTCTGCTGGATGTTGGGGGAGGAGCCTTGGAGCCAGGGGCTTGTCCTGCAGATCCGATGCTTGTGTCCTAAACTCCATTTCTGCTCTGTACTGGAAAAGGAATGGAGTGGAGCCCCCAGCCCCTCAAGCCCCACCACTGGCTTCATTTGTACTGGCCCACATCCCCATGTCCTTACAGGCCCTGCCTCACTCCCAGTACTGGGCCAGAGTTGCAATGCGGTTCAAGAGGCTCCTCCATCCAGTGGCTCCGGGGCCCTACCTTCATCTGGCCTGGACCAACCCAGGCTGTGAGAAGCAGGGGCTGGCTTAGATGACCTGGGTCTCTGGATGTCCTGGGGCTCCTAACACCTGCCCAGCCCTTCCCCGTGCACCATTCTGCTCTTGGCCACACCTGAATGCAGCGATGAATACAGGATTCATTGCTATAGGGGCCGGTGCAGTCCTTCCTGGGCAGCAGCAGCACTGAGCAGACCATCCAGATCATGCTGCTAAGGGTCATCTTGGGAATCTAGCCGGCCTGCTTGAGTCCAAGACCTGTGACCCGTCAAAGCCTGAGGACACTCATCTCTCAACTTTGGTCTAGATTGTAGTATGGAAGTCTCTGCCTAACCCACAATAGTTTCACCACCTCCTGGAAGCTTTCCCTGACTCCCAGGCTGTGGAGAGGGGCCCCCAACCCTGCACCTCAGCCTGTACGATTGTTTCAGTTTACAGCAGACTGGGCTCAAGGAATGCACATTCTGAGTTTCTGGGCCAGATACACAGTAGGCAACCAACAGATTCTTCTACTTGTTCAGTAGGCATATGGGAGCTAGACAGACCTTAAAGGTCATTGCAGGGGGAAGGAAGTGGAGTAACAGAACCTGCTGAAGAGAGGGGCCTGGATTCAAGCTCTAGTGGCCTGAAGGCTGACCTAATTGGGACACTTTTCTGTCTTGTGTCTATCTCCTTGTTTGTAAATGGACATCCCGAAGCCATGGTTGACTTGTGATTAAACGCCTGAAGACGTGGCTTTTCCTAGCTTTGCTCTGGGTGGGCAGGAGGCCTGCCCAGTGTCCCTTGGTCCCCTAGGATGCTGAACCCTGTTTTGAACCACCAGGTTTACCAGGAACTCTTGAGAGACAGGCTAGTGCCTCAGTCCTCAAAGAGGAAGCCCGGTGGTCAGTGCTTCCTTAAAACCAGTCAGCCAGGATAGAGGAGTGCTTCTTTTCCTCAGCCAGCTTCTTTTCCAGATGTTACAAGCCTTCTGTTCTAGTTCCCTCCAGTTCTCTCCAGTTCCCTCATGCCTCAGCTCCTCGCATTACCAGTTACACTGTAGCCTTGGACTAAGTGAGGGCCAGGAGCAGAGCCTGGCTTCGGCAGATCCAGCCTGCCCCCTCCAGGTCTGGGTTAGCCCCATAGCTGCGCACAAACTCCCATCTCGGGTCTCCTCTGCCACCCACGCTTTTATATTTCAAGCAGATGAAAGATTTTTTTATTCCTTTTTGTGTGTGTGCTTTTTTTTTTTTCCAATTTTTTTCTTTTGCCAGGATTAGCTGGTCCCTGGCTGCCCATTTGTCAAAGCATTGCTGTGTTGAGAGGACATCAGAGAACCTATGCTGTGTGGCTCCTTTGGGGCCCTGAGCTTCCTGCAGATGCAGGTTCTGGGGCAGGAGGAGAGGGGTCAGGACTAAAGGGAGAGCAGCAGCATTGGGGACAAACCTTACCACAGTCAGGAACCACCAATACTGTATAGTTCGACTGTAGACCTTGGCTAGGCTTTGAACCACTGGTTCTTGCTTGGCCAGCCTGGTTCCCATGGAGGGTTTGGGTCTGGCCTGCCTTCCCTCCGGCTCCTGATCCCCTGGCCAGGCCTGCTCCCCTACCAGCAGCCAGCAGTGCAGGGGGCGCATGCGCGCAGCGGGAGTGAGCCGGCTGTGGAGAATTAATATTCCTGGAACATCGCCCCGGCCGCCTGCACACGCCGAGGAGAATATTACGGCGATTAGCGGTGGGAGTTCGGCCTGCACGCAATATCTGGATGGAGAATTCGGTGTGATTAATCTGGCGCTAAGTAGCAGCCTCCGGGGTCCGCGGGGCTCTGGCATGTTTGGAATGGGAAAAAAGCTCTGGAGCGCAGAGATTCATTGGGGGGCTTTTTAGGGGTCTGCCAGGGTTGCACCTGTGCCCAGGGAAGGCTGCAGGCTCCTGATGGCCCTGGGTGAGCAGAACACCCCTTGTTTGTGGCTCTTGGCAGACTGCCAGCCCACAGAAGCGTGCCATTCAAATTTTCAGCCCACCAACACCCCAGCCTTTCCCTTACCGTTATGTTCTGGGTCACAAATCCTGGGTTGTAGCTTTCCTGCACACTTCTTGTCCCCCTCGCTGGCGTCCATTTCCCCATCTGTAAAGTGGGGTGCATGCTTTCTTTTAAGAACTGTTTCTCCACCCCATTTTATGGAGGAGGAAACTGAAAGCATTTTTTTTTTTTAAAGGAGTGGGAAATCACCAATAATAGCACTACCGAAAACCTGACTGTAGCAGCCATCCATTCTTCTTCAGGCAATAACATCTGTTGCAGGAACCTCGGGACAGTGTACTGATTATCTGATAGACTATGATCGATGGCCTCATCTGTAAAATGGGTATAAAACAATTATCTCCCTGAAATGGAGGCTCAAGTCAGTATATTGATTGTTGTTTTATGAGCTTCATTCTAGGCAATTTTATAATGCAACTCATGCTGGGGGAGGCAGGCATGAACCTGGAGGGGTGCAGGTCAGGAGAAAGTTGGCTGGCTTCCGAGAGTGCTCGGGCTGGAAGACGCTTTGTTTTTCTCCGGTGTTCATTTTTGAGGAGAGGGAAGCAGAGAAGTAGTGTCTGTCCAACATTAAACTGAATCTTTGGTGTTGAGAGTCAGTCTTTGCAGCCAGCCAGACCTGTGTTGCCTTCCAAGTCTCTTTTTTCTCTGAGCCTCGGTTTTCTTATTTGCAAAATGGAACAGGCCTACCAGCCGTTTGGGGGTGGGACAGCACAGTGGGTCTGGAACACAGTAGGTGCTCAGCTCTTAGGATAAAAGGTCTGGGAGCCCCAGAACCCAGTGCACAGTGTACACAGTTGGCCCACATCCTCTTTGCCCAGGGAACTACTTGCCAAAAGCTCTTGTAGCAGAACGCAGATGCTGTTCATTCAATTGCTTCAAGCCCCTTGGACTGAACATTTCCAAATCCGATTTTTTGTTGTTGTTAGTGAGACTGTAGACCTCCAAAACAACTCATCATTCTGTCCAGAAGTGGATACTGGATCAATTGTCTTCATTCCCCTTTTCCCATGCAAGCAATGTAATGGCCTTTGAAAGGGGGTTGGTTTGTGGTTTCCCAGCAGTAGAGTGGTCTGTGGTCTTGTACAGCTAAATTTGAAGCCAGGCTTTTCAGGACTGATTTTTCATGAGCTCTAAAGCAGCTGGGTACAGTGCAGAGCTCTGTGGGGTTGGCTCTGCATTCACTGTTGACATCTCAGTGTCTGGAACAGCAGGAGCTCAAATAAGTGCTACTTGAATGAATGCATGCATGCATGCATGTGTGATCTGATGGATGGGTGCATACATGTGTGATGTGATGGAAGAGTGCCAAATGGGATGGATGGGCACATACCTGTGATGGTCTGGACAGGTGCAGGCGTGCCTGCCTGCATGATGGAATGGCTGGGATAGATAGGTGCATGAATGGACGATGGGTGCAAGCATGCATAATGATTTAGATGGGTGGCTGCGTGCATGATTGCATGATGGAATAGATGGGCGCGCATGTGTAACGGGATGGGTGACTCTATGGATGCCTGATAGGCTAGATAGGTTCACGCATAGAGGGTGGGTACACGAATGCATGATGGTTTAGACTGATGCATGTGTGCATTATTGGATTAATGATGGGGTAGATGCATATGTGGATGGATGCATGAAGGGATAGGTACGCGAAGAGAGGATGGGTGGCTGGGTGCATGCGTGCGGAATGGGTGTGTGCAGATAGCATTCAATGGTTGCATGTTCTGATGAGAAGCAGCATTGGTTTAAAACACTAACCAGTTAAGCTTGGAATGGAATTCTGGCTCTGTTCTTTATTAACTGTGTGAGTTGGGGTAATGTAGTTCAGTTCTTTAGGCCTCAATTTGCTCAACTGTAAAACAGCTGGACAAGATGATTTTTAGCATCCCTCTCAACTCAATTCTTGTTTCTGTGTTGATCATCAACAGGATGCCCAAGATAAAAGCTTGGTGCTCTCCAAATATTCCAGTTCAGCCACCATATTACCCCAAATTCAAAGCTCCAAAATGAATGCAATTGGGTCTGTCTACCCAAGTGTCTCTGGGAGTTGCCATGTTGGAAAATCAGCTTTGCCTTTAGGGTTGGGTGGCCCCACCATGTCTATGCATTGACTCCCACCTCCCTTTCCTGGACAGGGTGTCCTGACCAAGCTTAACCCTCCCCCGCCTTCCATAAAGCCTTTCCTTGTGTCCATCCCATTATTCTCCTTTCTAAGCGCCTTCTCTGTCTCTGCTTTCGCTTGTGACCTCATCTCACTCATGCTGGCTGCTCAGAGAGTTATGAATTGCACACATGTCCATGCTCTGGGGAGCTGCAGGGACCCCACATTTATTCCATTTCGACTCGGTGCTAGCCATGTGTCTGCAAACATTTTGTTTATATTTCTACTCAGAAACCAGAGCCTCAGGAAGGTAGAGGGCTAACCGGATTCAAGAAAAGGAAAGCAAGGCGTGGTACGGTTATGTGGGAGCCTAGAATGTCTTCCTCGATGGTCACACCCTTCCCACTGCCCCTTTGCAGAGGCACCTTGTTGGCCCTGATCAGATAAAATCATGAAGGCAGCTAACCTTGATCTGGCTCCAGCTAAGACTCTGCACCCTTCTGAGTGTTTTGCATCCCTTATCTCATGTGATCTCACAGCCTTGAAAGGGAAGCTCTAGTCTTCCTCCCATTTTACAGGTGGAGCCTGTGTGGCTCAGAGAAATCAAGTAACGTGCCTTAGATCTCACAGGAAGGAAGTAGAAAAGCCAAGGTTTAAAGCCAAACAGTCTAATGTAGGTGCCTGCCAAATTGAATTAGAATTCTCCAATCCGTGATTTCAGCTGCCCTGGCCTAGTTTCCTCAGTGTATCTTCCTTTCTTTCTTTTTTTCTTTTGAGACAGGGCCTCATTATGTAGCCTTGGCTGTCCTAGAACTTGCTCTGTAGACCAGGCTGGCCTATAACTCACAGAGACCCACCTGTCTCTGCCTCTAGAGTGCTGGGATTAAAGGCACGGGCTACCATGCCTGGCCAGTGTATATTTTTTAAGTGTCTACTATTTGCAGGCACTTTGACAGTGGTCAGAGGATAAGACTGACCTGTGTCCTTGGCTAAAACTGAAGCCCCACTGGGATAGAACAGGGAGGTGAAGAACAGGCAGGCCCTCACTGAGACCCTCCGGTGGACACTGCTGTCATTATTCCCATCTTCACATAGGATGAAATGGACTCAGAGGAGCCACTTGGTTTATCTGTAGTCATAGCAAGTTGGGGATACTAAGATATGAACCTGAACAGTCTGCCTCGAAGTCCCTGTCTCACCCCTTCTTGCTGCCTTCCAGGATGCAGTACAGGAAAACACGGGGAAGCAGCACCCAAGTTGGTCTTGGTGTCAGGCTTCCCCATGGAAATGATACCCAAGTCAAGACCCTTGGATAACAAAGGGAGGGCTGGCAATGTGAACAGGAGGATGTTCCAGGCAGGGAGAACAAGTGCAAAGGGCCAGAGGCAGCGAGGCGAATCAATAACTGTGTTCTAGGTTTCTATGACACTTGCAAACACAACCTTTCTGAGTGGCCAGTTTACTCTGGAAGTTTACTGAATGCCTCTGTGGATTCTATACCAAGTCGGGTCTTAAAGACAGACCATGCATGACCCTTGGTAGGGGAAGGGCTGGCCCAAAGAGCATGGTAGCGACACTAGTTCCAGGATTTGAGAACTGTCAGGAGGAGTGGAAGTACTGCTTTGATGATAAGGAGAAAACAGTTGGGTCCTGGAACATAGTGGCTGTCACCAGGCATCAGCAAAAAAGCCCAGCTGCATGTGTGCTGAGGTTGATGCAGCAGATGGCCTGGGTGCCCTGTGGCACAGGCTGTGGTGCTGTATTGGAGTTCGGGGATCAAGCCTTCAGGGCTACTGCCAATAGGGAGCAGAAGTAGACATTTGGACAGGGTAGCCTAGGCAGGAGGATCATGCGGACGTCACTGTAAACCAAGGATGAGGCTGTGGTTCCCTGTACCAGGGGCCAGACCTCCGGGGCCACTTTCTAGGTCCTGGTCTCCCTTTTTAAATGTGAAGATGGGTACTTAACCTCTCAGGCATTATCATAGGGTTAAATAGAGACACTGTGAAGTACCTAGCAGTACGCCTGTACATAGTAGGGGCTTAATTGCTCAGAGCTAGTAACTCACTTAGACAGTGAAGGGCAGAGCTGCAGTGCCAGGACAGACTTCCTTCTGCTGCCACCTCTGAATGGGGGGCTTGGAACTGCTCTGCCCTGCCACCAAAGCCCACTATGTGTGTGTGTTGTCCTAGGTACGGCCCCAGTGGCTGTGAAGCTTCAAGATGCTAAAGGCCGCCCAGCTGGCTCTCTCCAGCCACTGTGCCAGCCCTTTCTACCTCCTTAGTGACGCCTGGCTGTGTGTGCCGCTATCTTCCTGCTGTGCAGCCTCAGGAAGGTTCTTCCCTCTCTGAGCTCACCAGGTATAATGGAATCCTCTCTGGACTTTATGATGTGGTTCAGGGTGCAGGTGCCAGTCACCAGCACACAGTAGGCATGCTGTGAGTAGGCACTCTTGCCTTTCCCCTTGCTCTAAGCTTTGATTTCCCACCTGCAGTGGACACTGGCTCTTTTTAAGCCATCCACTCTGGGGCCAATTATAAATAGACACATAATCGCCCCTATCTATAGAGATAAAACGTATTCTTTAGAGATGAGCCACACGCCCCTCCCCTCACCGCCCCCCCCCCCCAACACTGGCACACGCTCTCTGCAGTTGAGGGCGATGGAAGGATCTGGTACTCTCTCCCTCACCCATTCCTCCTCCCTGCTGCTTCTCCATCTTCACCCTGCAGAGGTGTGATCCGGCAGGGGCCGTGATGTCAGAGGCTCAGCTGATGTCACCGCCCTGGCCCTGTGACTTCACTTGCTTGCTTGGGCAGGAGGAGCTGTGAAGAGGCTGAGACTGAGAGGAGAAATTGCCCCCTTTCCTTTTCTTCCCGGTTTCTCGCTTTCCCTTCCTCCCTGCCTCTGCCGGGGGTTGTTTTCCTGCCGGCCTGCGCCCTGTGGGCTGTCAGGGGGTCTGGGGCAAGTGCCAGGGGAGGATGCAGCTGCAAAGGTAACGGCGTGCGCGGGGCCTCTCCCACGGTCGCGAAAGTTTGCTCTGGCGTGTGAGGCGTGCCCGCTGGGCGCTGTGCCGCGCCGGCCCCAGGCTCCCTGGAGGCGTGCAGGGGCCAGCGGGCCAGGGACAGGCCAGGCAGGGGCCTCCTGGGCCGCCTTCATTGCCTTGTCCCCATCAAAGGCCGCAGCTGCTCTAGTGGCGGCTGCAGCTTTGAAACTGACATAAAGAGCGATGGAGGGAGGGGAGCGCGGGGGATGCTCAGAACAGTGCCCAGGAGGGCGGCCACGAGAGGAGGGGTGGTCGTGGCTGCTGGCCGAGTGCAGCCGCAGCAGCAGCAGCAGCAGCAGCAGCAGCAGCAGCAGCAGCAGCAGGGGCGTGAAGGGCAAGGCCCTGGGTCAGGGTCTCAGGGGCCAGATCCTTTTTACTGTCCCTGTTCCCTCCCTTCCAGCCGCCCTCTGTGGCTGGGGAAAGCAGCAGTGAGGTGCAGAAGCTTTAGCAGGGGGCAGAGGCTGGCTCCCCCACCCCATTATTTCCTGATATATTCTTCCACCTCTAGCAGGCCATTTGTCAGTGATAATGCGGGACAAAGGAGGGGCAGTGGCTGGTCTGCTGCCAGCTGGGCGATGGGCACAGAGCACAGGCCGAAGAGAAACGCCAGCAATTAGGAGGCAGACCCAGAGCTTTCCTCATTCAGTCTGTCGAGGGAGCCGTCATTTTGTGTTAGCGTGTATGTCTGAGGTGGGAGGAGGCAGAGAGGGGAGAATGACAGGAGAAGGATTATGACATTGTGTTGTCTCTGTTTGTGGTAAATGCAAATTTGGCACCAGCGGTTTCCTGGAAAAAGCAGAGGCAAGTGACCCAGGCCAAGGCCTTGGCCCAGACCCACCAAGGGAGCCAGTGGGCGGTGGTTTGAGATTTTATTTGTTCCTCCCTTTTTTTCTGTCTGGCGTGTGCTTCTTCCATTTATTTTACAGTGAGGAGCTGGAGATAGACAGGCCGGCATGGCGGAAGGAGTCCCCTCTTCCCTAGTTTTCCAGTTCCTCCTCATTCTATAGGAGGCTCAGGCACCTCTCCTGCCTCCCAAGTACCTGCCCCAGGTCATCTGCCTTCCTCTTCTGTCCCCTGCTACAGGCCAGGGTCACACATGGTTCCTTCCTTAGCCTGGGTGGTCTGAGGTCTCTGAAGGCTACTTCTGCCCACAGCTGCTTATAGAAAGTGACCAGAGACAGCCACAGAGCAAGACTGTGACCCCCTCCATGCCTATGTCCTGGCTGCAGCACTGGGCTGCCAGGGTATATTGGCAAAATAGCCTAGGACCTTGACTCTTCTGCTAGACCTTGGGGGCCAAGACTGTGAGCCTTCTCTAGGCCAGAAGGTAGCCACAGCTCACGGCTCTGGACTGCCATGGGATTCAGCAGGTACAGTGCCATGGGCACAGAGGATCATTCTGCTTGGAGCTGGCTTATGGAGAGCACACAGAATGGCTTTTACCAGGACTAGGCTGTGCTCAGGTCCCATTTGGGGCCCAAAACTTCTTGGGCTAAGACTCTACACTGAGAATCCTTTATAGTGGGAGGGAGGGGGAGTTAGAGAAACGTGGCCAAAAGTGTAGCTTGTCACATACTGGACCCCTCACTATGCCTACATTCTGTCCTGCTTCCTCTAGAGTTGATCCCACCCCTGGATCTTCCTACTTCCTTTTTACCTGGTTAACTCTTCCGGACTCAGTTTTTCCTTCAGGGCTTGGGTCTCGTTCCCTCTGACCACACTGGTGTCCTATCTCTAAGTCTTTTGGGCACAAAGCCTGGGTGGGTGGCCTTGATCACAGATACTTTTAGGGGAAACTCTTGTAAATTCCTGACACTACCCAAAGCTTAGCATGAAGACTTGTGCCTGGAGCTCAAGGTAGCAGAATAACTTAGAGATCCCTCATGAAGTAGGACTACCAAGATGAAACAGCTGACCCCCCACTTCTGTCCAGGGTAGGTCCAGTTCTTTTGGTAAAGCTACCCAAAGGAGAACTTTCTCTGTGGAGCTTGGTATGTCAAGATTGCAGCCTCAGTTATGAGGGAAGCCACTGTTGAGTTGGGGCAGTAGGGGCTGGATGAAGAACAGCTGCCCAGTTGTACAGCCTTGGGCTTGGGTCTGAGCCAGCCTGATGGCCTACAGTTTTCTAATATTCTGTAGAACTGTGCGACAGATGGAAAAGGAAAGGGGGTATGGATGGGCTCTCTCCAGATCTGGGGTGTTGGGTCCACTCCAGGCTAAGGCTCTAGAGCATTATGGCTGGGGGTGCTCAGAGCACCCTTGGACCCTGCTAGCCAGCTTTACTTTACCTAGATCCACAGATGGCCTGTTTGCTTACAGTTGGTATGGAATCCTCTCTCTCCAGGCACCCCCGTTTGGACTGAGCCAGGCTGAGCCAGTAGCCTCCCTGGCCCTTTGTTACTTTACCACAAGCTCTGGCTGTATGACCTTGAGCAAGCCTCAGAGCTGCAGCTTTAAAGGAAAGTACCTAGGAACAGTGATCTCTTTCTCTAGACTTGTTACAAAGATTAAGGAGACTGTAGGTACAGAGCAGGTGCTCTGCTGATGGCAGTTGTGACTATTAAGGGTGCCGGAAACCTGGGGACAAGCTCAAAACAAAACAAATAAACAAAGCCTCCTTTGTACCTTGTTAGACTTAACAGGGCTATCAGAGAGGCTTCACAGAGGAGGTGGCTTCTTAAGACTTTGAAGGGTGAGTAGAAGTCTGCCAGGCTAAGGCAGAAGAGAGTCTATCTGGAGCAGGGAAGAAAAAGAGCAGAGCTTACAGGGGGTGAGAAGCACGTTAGGGAAAGGGGAAACACCGGTTCTTTCACGGTGGCAGGCCTGACCCTATGACAGGCTGGGCAGGTCACCCATAAATATATCACTGAAACTCCTCCTCAGATATGTTTACATCTTAGATTACTCTCCAGAATCTTGCCAGCTCCTGCCAGGTTAGGCCTGCCACGCTGCCTTGGGGTATAGAGAGTTGTGGATGGCTCCACACTTGAATTTTAAAGACTAGTATGAGTTTTCTTTCTTTCCACTCCTTGTCTGTTTCCCATGGCAATTAAACCCTGGGCTCCTGTGCTACAACTCAGAGCTGGAGGCAGCATTTCTGAGGGAAGTGATCTGGAGAATTTGGAGGCAGGTTCCTGGAGCCTGCAGTGACCTGAAGCTCCCATAAAGACTGGCAGGCTGGTTCCCCAGCCCTACGTTTGACCAAAGTAGCAGCATAGAAGGTGGCCAAAAGCTCAAGGCCAGGCTGCTTGGATTTAGTCTCTGTGCAGTATTCAGACAGGTCACCTGCCTGCCGTCTTTGTGTTGTGGGGTAGTGGCAACACCCATATCACAGGGCTGTGATGAAGGTTACAGGACTTGGTTTTCTCAGACCAACCAGTTTACAGCTGGGCTCTGTGGGCTAGTGGCCACTTGTTAACTGTTAGCTTGAAGAGGGGACAGCCCAGGAGAGTGAAGGCCCAGCACCTGTATATCTATGGCATAATCCCTCAAAACCTCAGTTTCCCTAGTTATGAAATGGGGTTGGTTGTCGTCCTGAGTGATAACAGCACTTAATGTAAGCTGGGCAGGCAATACTTTGTCTCTTCCTGCCCTGAGCTCGGTTAGGGAAGCAGGCAGGTATAGCTAGCCCAGACCTGAAAGTGCAGGGCAAGAGCTCTAAAGGCTTGGCATTTTCTAGATGAGGCTGAGCCAGCGTCTCTGGCTACTGTGGGCAGGACCGGAGGGAAGTAGATTGCTAGAGTGTGGGGCCTGAAGACCAGCAAGGTCCCAGCCACCGCTGCAGAGAAGCCAGTGGCTGGACATGTGGCTGAGCCACTGATGTGCCGAGGGGACTTCAACACGCTACCTTATCAGCCTGGACCTCAACTGCCCTTCCATGGAGGGGCCATAGGCATGCTTAGGTCTCCCGATTCTCTCAAGGGTTCTGATTTTCCTGTTGCTGATTTTCTTGGATGGTTTCCATGTAGGCTGTGCCTTGAGCAGTGTTGTCTGCCCACTGGTTTTTCCAGAAAGGATGTTCTCCCCTCTCACTCTGCCTGACTGGCCCACTACGACTCCCCACTATCACCAAGGGGGTAGCCTCCCGGGCCCCCCCCGAGAGAACAGGGCTGCGAGGCACCTTAGCGTGTACTGTATGTGAATACGTCCAGGTACTGGGTACTGTGGGGTTTGGGAGCTGGCCACAGCCGGCTCTAGGAGGTCACGGACTGCCACGGAGGACCCCAGAGATCATGAGCCCTCCTCTCACCAGCTCGACCTTTAGAAACAGCCACTCAGCTCCGCTGAGTCTGTGCCGGGATGTGGCACCTCACTTCTCCAGAACAGCCTTTTATGTGAGGCTGCCAGTGAAGCTGTGGATGAGGCAGCCCTCTGCAGCGAACAATAAAAATAATAATAATCTCCCTGGCATGAAAAGGCTGAAGTCCCCAGAGCTTAGGGACTTCACTGAAGGTCCTTCTACCCACCTGCTACTGAAAGAGAAGAAAGGCAGAATATAAAGCTGGGAGTCTGGAGACCGCTGACAAGAAGTTCGGGAGACACAGAACTAGGGGTGAGGTTGCTACTGTGCAAGTCTGCTGTCCCGTGCTGCAGGGATGTACAGACACGGGGGGGGGGTGTGTGAAGAGGGGGTGCTTTGCTTGGCTCATGGCTCTCCAGGAACATTTGTTTCCTCTGCCCAAGGTGTTTCTGTATACACTCACATACATAGGGTTGCTTACGTGCACTGTATGGGTTCAAATCCTGTCTCAGCCACTTGCTAGCTTGTCTCAGGCCATGTACTTACTGCTGCTGCCTTTTGCCTGTGCTTGTACCCCTGTCAGTGGGAACCAGTATTGGACTTGGCTCACAGCACTATAGGTGAGCACAGGAAATACATTCAGCATGGAGGCTAGTGCATGTGAAAGCTACAGGCATGTTTTCCTTTGCTATTCTCTCAAGTCAGCTCACATGCCTCTGTTAAACACACTCAGTGTTGACTGAGTACCTGCCACATGCCGGGCCCAAGCCTCTCTCTGCCTCAGCTAAGCAGCCAGCCTTGGAGCCTGGGAGCTGAGCACGCAGTTCTGATGCAGAGGGTTGGAGCTTCTGAGAACTGGTGTGCTGGCTCCCACTGCTGGTGTGACTGACATCCTGATGAAATATGTCAGTTGGAAACAGTTGTGAAAGAAATGTCTGGAAAGTCTATCAGCCCTACAGGAGGACCACTGGGAGTCTGAACTCAGGCCAGGTGCTAGTCTTGGCTTTGTTGTCCTGGCTTCCCAGGGGTCCTTCTTTCCTCAGTTTCCTCATCAGAAATCAGGGCAGTGACTGACCTCACATTAGAAGGCTGACTCTTTGGGATTCGCTCATGTGGAATGTGCGCTGTAAGGAGCTGTGACAGCTTTCATTTTGGTTTCTGGCCCTGGCATGATGATCGCAGGTAGTTCCTGTGCAGTCCCTATACTGATGCTGAGCTGGACGTCAAAGCTGCTCTGCTGTCGGGCTTCTGGAATTCTGGCTTCATTGAAACCTTTGGACTCTGTAATTTGCAGAGAATGAGGAAGGTCCCTCAGGAAGCCTTGTCCCGGGGGTGGGGGGAGATAGGTGGTCACCTAAGTCATGCAACTGAGGTTTCTGAATAGTGCCTTGTTCTGGGCAATGATTGGGTCAGCTAATGGTGATGGAACTAGATGATCAGAGGTTAGTACTGCCCTTGAGCCCAGGAGAAATGTGTGAAAAATTACCCCAAGATCAGAGACAGGGATGGGAATGCCTAAGCTTCTAAGAGGAGGCACAGCCACAGGGCAGCTGGAGAGGTGGGTTCGAGGTGCGCTGTGGCCAGTGCCTTCTACGAAGGATCCATGACCCCTCCTTCCACCTTAGGATAAAGCCCCAAAGCCAGTGACCTGCACCTTCCTGTAGCTGCACCTTCACTTTCTCCTTGACTAGTACTATATTGCCTCCTCCCTCTTTCTCTCTGCTCCCTCCTGCCTTGGGGCCTCTGTCCATGCAGCACCTCTCCCTGGAACTCATCCAGCCTCAACATGAAGCCCCATGGGACCACAAACATGACAACAAGGACCCTTTATTCAGTGCTTGGACTATGATAAAGACTCAGTCAGTGTTGAGTGACTGAATGAACGGTTAAGTAAGCAGCATTTGAGTAACACCTGAAAAAGCAAGGTTTCAATAATTTCCATCTATGAGAAGGAAAAAGAGCAGGCACTCCTGCCTCTGGGGATAGGCCAGCATAGGACAGGGACATAACTTGTTTGGTTCAGCAGGGACAATGAAACAATGGAGTGGAGGCTGGCAATGTGAGTTAAGCCAAGAGAGGGCTTTGTATCCAAGAGAGTGGGACTTCAGAAGCCACTCAGCAGCCGCTGCACATTGTCAAGCAGGGGAAAAGTGCTCATGGGACTGCAGTAAGTTGGCGGTAGGGATGAAAGTAGCTTACTAAAAAGAGGCTGGAGTCAAGGACTGCTGGTGATTTGGAGAATCCATGACTCCTATTGCTTTCTGTTCCCAAGGCATCACGCATGTGCTTTGGCAGTTGTCCTTGAAGCGATCAGGGAGATAGATGCAGGTGGTAATGAGGCTTCTCGCATGGTGTGTCTTTTTCTGGAAGACTACTGGCTTGGTGGCAGGGCAGCCATTCCCAAGTGTGCGGAGGGACATCGGTGTCCCCATTTCTGAGCCATCCTCATTGAGAAGGCAGCACCTAGCTCTGCACCCCTACAACTGTATTCTATAAAACAGGTGACAGTGGGTGGAAGATGAGTAGAAGCATTGCCACCATTATGTCCACTGCAAAAGCCCCAGGACCCTCTTGCTAGGCAGCCACTGTGGTCAAGAGTGTTTGACAGGATGAACTTAAGGGCAGCTCTGGCTACACCACTTAGTAGCTGTGTGCCTTTGGGCATCTTCCTAGCAACTTTGACTGCTTCAGCTATGAACTAGGGTGATGTTCCAGCCTCGTGAAGGCTGAGGTTAAATGACATACAGAGTCCAAGCCTAAGAAACAGAAACAGTGGCTCAGAAACAGTGGCCGGTTATCATGGCTGCATTTTTCTCCACCGTTTGCATTCTTAGCAGGAAACCTGGGTTTCAGGCTTAAAAATGAAGAGCATGTCAACAAAACAGGATGGAACAAAGTCTTTTCCCAGCATGCCTCAGCATGTGGCACTGCCTTCCTGTGGCGCCCAGACAATGATGTGGCTAAAAGTCTTGAGCTTTCAAGCAGAAATAATCCCAATGGAAAGGAGCCTCCCATTGTTACTGCTTGGCAGCCCTGCTCGCCTGGCTCTGTGTTTCAGCTCAGACCCCTCCCAACTGCTGTGTCTCAGTTTCCTTACCTGCAAAAGGAAGAACTGTATCCACTGCATAGATTGGCGGTAAGGATTGAGTTAATGCTTGGACTGTGCCTCCGTCAGAGCTATAGTCAGATTACTGTAGCGCTGAGCACTCTGAGTGACTTAGTGCGAGCTCTGGAGCCAGAAGGCTGGGTACCAGTCCCAGTTCTGCCTTCTGCCGGCTGCCTCACTTGGAACTAGTCACTTTACCTCTCTGTGTGCTTGTTTGCTACTCAGTATCATGATGGGTGCCTCACAGGCTTGTAGTGAGGAGTGGAAAAGCATCACCTAGGAAAGGGACCCCGTTCCCAGGAGACAGGAAGAACACCTGCTCCCATGGCCCAAATCCCAGTTACTGGTAAGGAAGTTGAGACCCTAAGTGAGTAGATAATTTGCTGAAGAGTGCATATTGGTGAGAGCAGACTAGTCCCTATTTTTGTGACCTGTGTTGGTACTGCCATGCCAGCGACTGCCCAGGAAGACCCCAGCCCATAGGTACAGGGAATTTCAAGCTGGGTAGAGAGTTGGTCTCTCCTACCACCTGCCTTCAGGGTCCCTGTTCATCTGTGGGAAGATGAACGCTGCTGGCTTGAGTTCCCCAGTCTGTCTCCAGGGCCTCAGCAGACTGTGAGAAGAGGCTGCTGCTAAGTCCTTGTTTTCTATGGACTCTTTCCCTGGTTACCTGGAGACCTTGGACCTGCCAGCTGTCTGCCCCTCTTTCCAGTAGTTGCCCTGTGTCCAGTAGTTGGACAGTTACAAGGACAGTCTCTAGGGACCTAGGATAATCCCAGTTCTGCCTCTTTCAAGCTGAAGGACTTAGGACAAGTTACTTAAATTCCCCTGCATCTCAGAGGATGACTTTGTAAAGTGGGGTGTGACATCAGTATCAAGCTCCTCAGGTTGTCTTGAACATTAGTTAGGATGATAAAGGGAAGTCTAGTTCCTGGTATTCTCTGGGCTGTCTCATAAGCAGTGATATGTAATTTTTGTGGACATGCTGCCTTTTCTTTCATAGGGTGCCAGACACCAGAGGGAGGTGGGACTGTCCAGCGACAAATACAGGCATACTCAAACAGCCCAGTGGGATCAGTGGCAACCATGACTTTGATCTTGGAGGGCAGAGTGGAGGGACAAGCTGGTGAGCAGAGGCCACAGTGAGAGTGTAACAGCCATATCAAACCCTTCACAAGATACAAGGCCTTGCAGGGCCCCACCTTTGCTAACCCGCCTGCCGCAGTCTCCGCTCGTTCTGCGGCTCTGGCACAGGTCTCTTGTGCATAGCAGGAACAGTAGTTCCCTCCTCCCACAGTTTTGGGCAGCCCATCCCCAGCTTTCAACTTCACCTGCCTGAGTAAGAACTCTCAGAGCTGAGAGCCTCAAAGACAGAAGGGGCTCCTGTGGAATGAGGCTAGGCCCAAAGCATCAAGCCATGCCTGTGTGCCTATGCATGAGCAGCATTCCTCCCTTTGCCTGGGGAAATCACCTGGCTTGGGACCGGCACAGCATGGCGTCGGGGGAGTTTCCCCTTCTGTCAACCACAGACTTTTTGTAAGCTGCCTCCTGGAACACTAGAGGTGAAGCCCCAGGCGTGGGAGTGAGGATTCCAGGCTTTCCTCTTGGTGTGTTAGAGCTGTTAGCAGATGGCCCCTCCCCAGGGGAAGGAGAGTAGAGGCCTGTTGAAAAAAGGTGAGAGGGCTATTTGGTTGCTCAAAAGAGTGAGCCAGTGTGGGAAGGACACCAGCTTGCAGCTCAAGGCAGACACCCTGGATCAGTTCTCACTAGTCACTGAGCTGCCGAGCAGGGCCAGTCTCCTCAATCAATCCTTGCTGACAGATGGTAGCGGAATCAGTGACCTAGAGGCAGAAGGCTCCATTTGTAATCCCAGAGTGGCCCACGTTTCTAGAGGAAGGCTGAGGAGTTTGTAATAAAAGGAGTGACACAGTGTTTCCAAGCCAGAGGAGGAGAGAACCGGATTAGTTTTGCCTCGGAAATTGTAGTGATTCCGTTCAGTAGGTGTTTTGGAGTGGACTGGGTTAGGGGATCAGGGGGCGGGGAGAGAAACAGCTCATTTACTTTGCTTTCTTTAAAAGACTACAAAGTGTAGAAGAAAAACGGAGATGGATACATTTGAGACAAGGGATACAAGAGGTTGGAGCAGGGCTGTGATCCCAGCACTCCAGAGGCTGAGTCAGGAGGTTCATGACGTGAGGCCGTCCTGGGTTGCATAGTGCGACCCTGTCTCAAAGAACAAACATGCAAACAAAACAATAGGACTCCTACCCCATGGGTTCTGAGTTGTAGGACTTTGGGCAGTAAATTAATTTCTCTGAGCTTCATCCATTGGGCTGTTGTACTGGCCTCAAACTTGCAGCCGCCCGAGTGCTGGGACTGCAGGTGTGCACCACCATGCCTGTCCCGGGGGCTGGAGTTAATTGTGTCTGGTACTGCGTGCTTTCTCCCTGCAGCTATCTTTAGATACTCACAATACTATAAGCGAGGTAACGTTAGGGGGTCAGGTCTGGCACCCAGAGAGGCGAAAATGAGTTGTCTACAGCCACACATGGCACGTGAGTACTAACATCTGCCTGCTGGTCGTTACTCCAGTGAATGTTTTCCCTCTGCGTGATACTACAAAGGCACGTGGTAGGCTGCCAGGGGCTAGAAGGGCTCCAGCAGATCTGGCTGTAGGTGGGGGCAAGTTTCCATGGAGTGGTCAACTGGACAGTGTTCTGTTAGGGCCTGAAAGAGTAGGAGGGGGCTACCTCAGGAAAGGAGGCAGGCACTGGGCCCAGGGTTTCTCTGCATTCTTTTCCTAGTGAGCTCTGTGCTATCCCCTATCCCCTTGAGGAAAGAAGGGAGAAATGGTGGCAGGAGTGGGAGAAAATGGGCGTCCCTTTTCATGAATTGGCTCGAGAAGCTGGAGATACCCACAACACTTAGTCTTCAAGAAGGCACATCTATGTTCTTCATTTGGCAGAGGGTGGGGTGGGGTAGGATGGGGGGTGGGAGGGTTGCTGAAAACTTTAGGTATGCTTTGAGTCCCTCCCACCTTTTTCTCTGCAGTCCTGACACTAGCTGAAGCCAGGTTTTGGTTTCTTAAAAGCCTTAATGCCTGAGAATTTGAAAATGAAACTCACAGTTAGAACAATGGGGACAGCCAGAGGGCAGGGCCTGGCAGCCTATTTGGGTGCTCCGGAAGGGCTTGGCACTTTGCCTGTTGTGAAAGAGGTGTGGGGGAATCAAATCCCCAGGGATAGTCCCAGCCTGCACTGGAATCAGCCTCTACTTGGTGAGATGGGACAGAAGCCAGGGGAAATCATTGCCTTCTCCACCACATCCTCCTGCCAGGGGCCTCAGAACCACTTCAGGCCCTGCCTGGGATCCCCAGACCCTCTGTGGGTGGCCTGAATCAAGTGAAAGTGTTAACTGCTCTGACTAGGTAGAATGAAAGGTCAAAGGGTAAAGCCAGACTTCAGGGAGACTCCAGATATGTGAAAGCTGGGCCTCCAGGCCACAGCTGATTCCTGTCAGCCCCTCATCTTACACCCAAAGCACGTTTTGGATCCCAATTCACTCTCAAGTTGGGTTGCTTTAGGAGGGGAAACCACAGACTCCCCAACATTTAGGCAGGGTGCAGGCGTAATTTAGAATCAGTAGTTTTAGGGACACCTAATCGAAACCCTCCTCCTTCTTGTATCTACAGGAAACTGAGGTCCAAAGTGGAGAGGTCTCTGGGTGTGCCAGGATCAGAATGTAAATATCCCAAGCTCATCCCATCCTTATGGGTTTCACTTTGCATGGCAGAGGGTGGGCACAAGGTACCACCCGCTAAGGCAGTGGTCCCGAACTTTGTGGGTCCTGACCCCTTTGTTGTTAGTCGACCCTTTTACAGGGGTTGCCGAAGACCACCAGAAAACAGGTATTTACGGTACTGTTTATGAGAGTAGCAAAATCACAGTCACCAAGTAGCAACGAGATAACTTTATGATTGAAGAACCATGTTAAAGGGTTGCAGCATTAGGAAGGTTGAGAAACAATGATCTATCTACAGGATGGTGGCTCTACAGGAGATTTTTCTTGAGGAAAAGGAAATTTAGTCCTTTGCTCTTTAAAGACATCGGGGATACAAGGGAAGGCTGGTTCGGGCCTGAGGCATGGAAATCTCTTCAGTTCTGGTCCTGCCATCCAGGAGTGCAGAATCTCAGCGCCGCCATTGCAGACTACTAGCATGGACATTGTTATTTTACATGTGAGGTAGGTTGGCTTCCTTTTATGACGGGGAAACTGAGTCTCAGAGACTAAGTTATTTATTCAGGAACTCCCACTAAAACCAGGGTCGGAGACAGCAGGCGCACACCCTACGCTGGCCTGGCGTGCACCACCTGGGTCCCAGCGGACTTCAGGAAAGCTGGAGCTATCCCGGTGACGGCTCAACTAACCATACAAACTGCCACTGGGTCACCGAGGCTGCCAAAGGTGCGACTCCGGTGTCGGAGGCTCAGGGAGAACTCCAGAAATCCCAGGTTCTGTGCCACCAACTCCCCCAGAAAGTTGTTTTGAGGGCACCCCACAAGGTGGCCCCAAGCGAAAGCAGTCCTGGGCGCGTAGTCGCCGACCGCCGAGGGGGGTCTCCTCGCCGTGCCCCTCGACGCCACCGCACGCGGGTGGGCACGCGCGCCGCCCCGCCCCCGGCCCCGCCCCCTCCGCCGGCCCCGCCCCGCCGCGCGCCCTC
>NW_026596085.1:16955430-16964777 GCF_907164565.1 Psammomys obesus
CTGTTATTTCCTGTGTGTTGGGAGAATGGAGAGAAAAAACCCGGAGCCGAGCCGCCTCCGGCCCCTGCGAGGCGGCCACGGCCTCAGCCGGGGGAGCCCTCCCTGAGGCGCGCCGGAGCGGGGAACGAGCGAGCGAGCGCGCGGGCCGGAGCGAGCCTCCAGGGGCCGCGGCCCCGGCCCGCCCCGCCGTCGGCCCGGGCGTCCGCGCTGGAGGCGGTGGAGGCGCCCCCACCCCCACCCCGCGCCGCGCCGCCGCCCCCCCCCCTCCCAGCGCCGGCGGAGGCCGAGGGACGGGCCGGGGGGCTCCTGCAGGTAACCGCCGCCCGGCCTGAGGAAGGGGGCGGCCTCGAGGGGGGCCGGGAGCGGGCCCCGCCGCGCACCCTGGCTGCTGGGAGCACGGGTCGTGGCCCGGCCCGCCCTGCGAGTGCCGAGCCTCGGGAGTCGCCGAGGGGGCCGGGGGGACCGGCGTGGGCTGCTGAGGGGGTCAACGGCCCGGGCCCAGCGTCCAGGCTGACGGGGCCCGGCAGCTTTCGGGCTGCGGGCGGAGATACCTGCTCGTGGCGGCCTGAGGTGCGGAGGGGTCCGCGCTCCCGGTAGCCCCGCGGGGACCGGCGTTGCCGGCCCCTTCGCCGCGGGCTGGAGGCGAGGCGCGCGCGGTGGAGGGCCGGGCTCGGAGCGGCCCGGGCAGGGGCCGCGGGGTCGGCCGCACGGACACCTGAGGCCATGTGGATGGGGCGGGCGGCCGGGGCCAGGTACCCGGCGGCAGGGCGCGAGCTCGGGGCGCAGGATGCACTTCCTGTGTGGGGTGCTCTCCGCTCCCCTCCCCCGCCGTGGTGAGCAGGGCTGCGTGTGGGGTCTCGCGGAGTCCACGGAGGAGCTCTCTTCTCCGGGGGCAGGGAAGTGGGAAGGCGAGGCCCCGAGTCCCTATTTTCACGGAAAAGTGGTGGTTTTAAGGAGAGTTCGCTCTCCGGCCTGCGGCGGGAGGTGGAATGTCTTGAGTGTGCCGCGATGGGAGTGGAATTTACTGTGTATTTGCGGGGGCAGGGGGAGCCGAGGATCCCTCCACGGATTGTGGGTGCGGACACCAGTGTTGCTTGCCCGTCTCCTTTGGGGGACGAATCAGAATTAGGGGTTCCTCCCGGAGCCCTGCCTTCTCCCTTCCAGAGATTAGATGACTCTAGTAAATGCTATAAAATGGATGGAATTTTTGAGCTATTATCTAACAGGCTGATCTTTGAATGATAATTGGACCCTTATGCTAACAGCCTTAGTGAAGAGTTTTATGAAACGTTTTACACGGGGTGGCCTCGGCGGCTGGGGAAACTGCACTGAATTCCTAGGAAGGCACTTCCAGCCTGGTCACCAAATAAACTGTAGCCCTGGGCAAGTTACCTACCCTCTCAGTGCCTCAAATACACTTCTGTTAAAGACTCCCTCACAGGCCAGACATTTGGAAGGTTTATTTGAGTTTGGTTTGGTGGCTCTCCCACTCGTGTGTCTCGCTCTCCTTTTGACCATAGGAACTTTTTTGAGGAATATAAGATGTGCCTTACTAGACTGAAAAATAGCTTGGTCAGGGTAATTTTTCCTCAAATCGCCAGTGCTTCGCTGTACTTCTGAAGAGAAAATGCACACTATTAATAGCAGTCTAGCCTATGGTGAATGCACGTTATTATATTTTTTCTTTGTTGTAGAGTTTTCAGGGGAAAAAAAAAACACAAAACACTGGCCAATTGAGAAATGTGAGTGAGAGGATTAGGTCTAGTTTTGTTGGAAGCCCTTTCCATGTTGGGAAGGGATGCTTTTCAGAGTGCTTTTAGGTGGCACTGGCTAACTTGAACATTCCAACTTCGATCTTGGAGTCGGCTAGTGGAATTAACATCCACCTCAGGATGCAGTAATTATCTGCATCCCTGGTTTATTCCTTAGTGCTATCAGGATGCATCTTGGCAGATGCTGAAAAGCCCCAATTAATTTCTGATTTTTCTGGTGTGTGAGGGCTATGGGCCATATGCTTTTGAACGGTAAGCACTTCCAGACCAACCTCATATTTTGCTCTTGTTTGCCTTAGACTTTTAGAATTGTAATATCCGAGGTACATATGCTTAATGTGGCATCCTGTGCCTTTTTTTATTTTTTGGTTATGTGTCCTGACTGGCCTTGAAATTTCAGTGATCCTTCTGCCTGCAGATTATATTCACCTGAGATCATAGGTCATTGTGTACCGCACCCAGTTCACTGTGTCTTCCTTAGATAATCTTTTTATTTGTTCTGCATAGTTTAAAAATGGTCTTAACATGGATGAGGGAATGGGGTCATAATGTCAATCTTGTATATGTGTTAATAGAGGTTTTCTTTTATGTTAACATCAGGCTTATCACATGAGACACATATGACTCACAGATAAATTATTTGGAATTTCCAAAATATGAAATACTATTAGGACTTGAATTATGACCTGTGTTTAGTATATGACTTGAAAAAGCTCCAGTCACTCAAATTGGAAGTACCTATCACACTCGTGTATATTAATTATGTCTGTTTTATAGCTTGTGAAGAAAAAATACTAGAAGACTTTAGTGAGGTAATTTCTGTGTGTATGTGTGTGTGTGTGGGGGGGATCTTACATTGCTAAGATAGACTTACCTTGGTGTTAAAATATTTTAGCAGAGTAGTTTTTCTTAACTATGTAAAATGAGGTGTATGTAGTTGAAGTGATCTATTTTGATCAAGAAGTTAGAACTGGGCTTTTTCAGTGGGTTTTACTTTCTCTTAGAGATAGGAAAGGATGCTAACATTTGCACAGAAAACAAAAAACAAGCTATAGACTTTGGCCAACAAATTATAAACTGTCTTAAAATGTCTACCCAGTAGATTTGAGAGTTCCTCATTGCTTCTCTTCACAAATACATAGAGCTAGTAAGAGGTGGGGCTTGGATATAACTCTATTAGTCTCAAAACTTGTTACTGGGTTCCTTTTAACTCAGTGCCTGTTGAAGGTGCAGATCAGCTAGTAATATGTGTGGCCCTAAAATATGTATCTTCCTGCTGTCATTCTGTTCTATTGGCTCTTAAAGAAAAAAAAGCACAACAAACAACAACAAAACTGGTAAATATGAAATCAGGACCTGGGAGAAATACTGGAAAGTGATTTTTGTGACCCTTGGGAGTTTTCTGAATTTTCAGTTTTCTCATACTTGGCCAGTTTTTTCTGGTATGCCTAAGATTTCTTTTGTAAAGTTCCTCTTTCTTACCTAGTTTTGCCATTCTGTCTTGAGCTGAAAATGTTATCAGCTGAAAGAGCAAGCAAGACAATGCCTACAAATTAAAGGTTGTCTTTCTTGTTGCCTGTGTTTCGGTTTTACAGCGTACAGGAACCATGTGGTGATTGCTTTCACTTGGGCCAAGTGGGACTTTGTTGACATACATTTATGAAAAACAGACTCTTCCCACTACGCCTTAAGTATTACTTCCTCTTGGGGGGAGTATTTTTAGTTTTAGGCTCTTGAGAGCTGAGTCTTAGTTGTGCTAGGCAGGTACTCTGCCACTGAGCTACATCCCTAAGCTTCTCAAGAATCTTGTCATGACCATGGTATCCACAGTGTAGGTGAAAAGGTTCTCATGATGATAAGAAAAATTCAGAGTTTCCTATATTAGGGCCATGCTTGCTTTGACGTAATGCACAGGACTAGCAGAAAGATGTGCTACGTAATAGGAGTTGTTGGTATAACTGGCCTCATTTGGTGGTTGTTATGGACTTAAGAACAGATTGGGGCCTGGAGAGATGATGGCTCGTAGTTAAGAGCACTGTCTGCTCTTCCAGAGGACCTGGGTTCAAATCCCAGCACCCACAGGGCAGCTCAAAACTGTAACTCCAGTTCCATGGGATCTGACACCCTCACACAGACATACATTCAGGCAAACATAAATAAATTTAAAAAATAAATAGAAGAAATAACAAAAAAGAAGAAGAGGAGACTGCTGGGTGTGCTGGTACATGCTTTTAGTCCCAGTACTGTCAAGAGGCAGCCAGGTCACTATGACTTTGAGGCTAGCCTGGTCTACGTAAGTGTTCCGGGCTGGCAAAGGCTATATAATACAACTCTGTCTCAAAAAAAAAAAAAAAAAACACCAAAACTCAAAACAACCCCCCCCCCAAAAAAAAACAAAAAACAAAACAAAACAGAAGAATGAGAATATACTAACTACAATAGGGGAAACTGCCCCTATTGTAAGCTGTTCTGTAAGCTTGGGACACATGACTGTCAGCACATGTGAAGATGGTTTCTTTGTTTGAACATTACATCCCTGAATGTTGATTAAGATCCTCCTGTGCACATCTTGCAATTTGCATTAGCCAGGTGTTTATGGGCTGCTCTGAAGCATGGAAGATGCAGTGGTGGGCCAGATAGAGAAGGAACCACTCTGGAAATAGAATGTAAACAGTAAATAAGAGTGTCATGTGGTAATAGCTACAAAGAGACCAAAAATATTAGGTGGATGTGTTGGTGCTGCCTGTAATCTCAGAACTCATGAAGTAGAAGCAGGATTGGGAGTTTATAGCCAGCTTGAGCTACACAGTGAGCAAGCCTATCTGGAAAAGAAAGAAAAGCTCAATGTGATAGTGACTTAGAATGCTACTTCAGAGTGGTTTAAAAGATGGTCCCTGTTTTTGTAAACATCTCTGTCAGATAGGTAGTCAGATTTAATCTGTAGGGTAAGCAAAAAATAATGTTAAGTAATTTACTTTGGCCTTGAACCTCGTGTGGGGGGGGAGACACGGACGACCCAAGGCCACTACCAGGAAGTGATGTTCCCTTCTCATAGTCTGTTATCACCAATAAATATGTGCTTTTTGCAACAAACATGCTTTCTTCTCCCTTATACAAAACAACACACAGAACCTGTTCCTCATTTATCTGTCCAGCTAAAGCAATAATCAAGGAAATACCTGGGGAAGTAGGACCCTTGCTTTTCTCAAGAAACTCTACTCCTCCTCCCCCTTTACCCCCATGTAGCCCAGGCTGGTTCATCCTCATTATGTAGCTGAAGATGACCCTGAGTCCCTGATCTTCCTGCTTCCACCTTCCAACTGCTAGGATGTGCTGCTGCAGTTTACAAGAGCTATGCTTTTATCAGGCACAGTGAATATTCTTCAGGTTTCCGAAGTAATAGTTCATACTTTAAGTCATAGAAATGAAACCAGGGCTGTCCTGTAACAGGTGTGGAGCTAAAAGAACTCAGGCCTTCTGGGTCATTAACTGTTTTGAATCCTAGAGCCCAGTTTTAGCCCCACATCTATCTAAGAGGCCTCTAACTGAACAGTTGATAAACATTAAGTGAGGGAGCATTTTCCCATGTTTATACATTGTGGATCAAGACATAATCAGGATGAGAGCCAGCTGGTGGGACCTAAAAGCCAACACCGTCTTTGTGAAAGGTAACAGTGACACTGTTCACACTGCTTTATGTTGGTGATGACGTTTCTTCAGATTGGAACTGCATGGAGTTGTTTGGAGACCAAGTCTCTCTTTGTGGCCATAAAGAGGAGGCTGCCAGACCGTACAGAAATCACTTGCCTCTGCCTCCTGAGTGCTAGGATAAAAGGTGTGCATACCCCATCCTACAGGCCTTGGTGATTTTTTTTAAAAATCGGGTTACATTTAAAACTTAGAGGTGTGTGTGTATGTGATGTGTGTGTATGCAGGTGCACATGTCTGTGGAGAACAGCTATGTGCTGAGCTTTTGTGTGGGTACTGGGGATCAGATTCATGGATTCATGTTTACATGGTAAGCACTTTACCTGGCTGACAGAGCAGGGTCCCAGCTTTGACTATCAGTGGAAAGTCACCATCCCTTCAGTTTTTTTCCCTAAGCTGCAAAGTCAAAAGGTTAAACTAGACTATTTCTTTTCTAAAAGATTGTGTTACTTATTTGTATGTGTGGGTGCCTGTGTAGGCTGAAGAGGGTGCTGGATCTCCTAGAGCTGGAGTTGCAGTAGTTGTCAGCTGCCTGATGTGGTTGTTAAGGACCCAACTCAGGTCCTATGGAAGAGCAGCAAGCACTCCTAACTGTTGAGTCATCTCTCCAGCCCCCCCCCCCGTTGATTTTTTTTTTTTTGGGGGGTGGGGAGGGTGTGTTCTTCTGGCTCTAAAATTCTGTAGTCATAGATGAAAAGGAAAGCAAAAGGCAGGCTGGCAAAGAAGATGAACCTCCTAGCTTTGACTGGCTTGTTCTATGTTATCCATTGCCAGAGCCTCTTATAGCTGCCCTTGCTTCTCACACATCCTTCTACCCTGGTTCTACTCAGTTGGACCTTTTTTTTGAAGCGAAAGCTAGCAAGATGCCAGACATACAGAAATCCCTAGTGTTCACCACCGCAGTCTGAAGCTAACTATAAACATACTGAAGGATGTTTTTTGCAATAAGACATCTGCCTGCCTTTTTTTTTTTTGGTTTTGGTTTTGAAACAGGGTCTTTTGTACCACAGGCTATCCTTGAACTTGATGATCCTCCTCTGAGTGCTGATCTTACAGTTATAATCCACCACTCTTAGGCCTGTGCAGTTTTTATTAAGACAATTAGAAACAGGCATTTATCCTTGAAGCCTTTAGAAGGCACCATGAATAATCTCCCCTAAGTTCTTCTGACTAGTCACTATACACAGTGACTATCCACAGTGCGCAAAAACAAAAAGACATAATTCTACTTTCAGTATTTGGATTAACTTTTCTACAGGTCCCCTTTTCCCCCAATGGGGAAAACTACCTTTCCAGTTTCTTTAGTCACAGTCTTATCACTGATAATTTATCACCAAGTTACTGTCAGTACTATTTCCAGTATATAACTTCCTTTTAAAAAAATTGTTTTAAATTTTAATTTTATGTGCATGTCCTGCATGTATGTCTGTGTACCAGATGTGTGTCTGATGCTTGCAGAGGCCAGAAGAGGGCATCAGATTGCCTGGAATGAGTGTTTACAGACAGCTGTTAGCTGTTGTCTTTTTTTTTTTTTTTAATTTATTTAATTTTATCTTATGTGCTTTAGTGTGAAGGTGTCAGATCCCTTGGAATTGGTGGTACAGACAGTTGTGAGCTGCCATGTGGGTGCTGGAAATTGAGCCCGGGTCCTTTGGAAGAGCAGATAGTGCTCTTAACCACTGAGCCATTTCTCCAGCCCTATAAGCTGACATCTTTTATGGGAATCCAACTCAGGTCTCCTAGAAGAGAAGCCAGTGCTCTCAACTGTGGAGTAATTTCTTCGGGTCCATAATTATAACTCCTTACTTCTTTCATCCTATTCCCACTACCCCCAGTGCCATTCTCATACTCAGTGGAACATTGGCCTTATACCATGCTCTACTTTTACTTACATCTGTCTCTATCCCACCTTTCCCAGAGCATAAGAGTCACCCCTCTTTTCTAAATAGAGTATTTTAAGTTTCCCGGAAGCACTCTGTTGAGAAACCAGACCCCTTCTGCTTTCCTCTGCTACCTCTCTGGCTGCTTGTTTTGCCACTTTTGCTTCTTCCAGTAACATTCACTCTTCAGTTCCTTAAAGCTGGTACTTCTTCCAGGCCAGTACACTGACTAGCCCAGCCTTTTCTCATTCTTCATGGTGTTTGCGGAATGAATAGGTACCAGAAGATAAGCAATGTAGAAACTGGAGCAAGAAGCAGTTCTTGTGCATCTGCAAAGTTCCTTAAGTAGTAGAAGGGTGTTTGGAGATCTGAAAGGATGTAGCATAGGCAGAGTTTCTCAAACAGTACCTATCTAGAAGTATGACACACTGTTGGTGGGTGTGTAAAATGATTTAATCACTTTGGAAATTTTAAGAAATCCTTAGAAAGTTGGACATAAATGTTTTGTGACCAAGTATTTCATTTGGTCACAGTTTCATTTTAAGGTATTTATTCAGAAGAAACAAAAATTTCCACAACTAAGCTATGTGCAAGAATGCTTTATAAAATTATTCTCATAATAATCAAACCTGAAAACAGTCCAGATGTCTGTCATTAGGAAGATAAGCTAGTATATACATATAATGGAAGGCTCTTCAACAATAAAAAGGAACGAGCCACTGTGTAATAAAGATGAACCTTACAGATATGGAGAGTGAAAAGTTAGAAAATGGATCATGTTATTTATGACACAAAACTAACCCATAACATTAGAAGTTTGTAGTGAAAGTTTTGCTTTCTTTAAAAACCTAGTTACAGTTTTGTTTTAGTCCTAGGTGTGGGATAAGAGTCTGTTTCACAGCAGGTGATTATGATTTGCCTCGTCAACTAGTAGGGATGTGATCTTTGCCGGTTGCAGATAGTTTAATTCTGGGAGTCTGGAAGGAGTATAAATGGGAGAGCCCCAGAAGGCCTGTGGTGTCTCCTCACTCTTACTGTTGCTGTCCCTGCTGCTGCAGCTGCTGCAGGGTTTGCTAGCGCTGGTTTGTTGAACTGCTGGATATTCTGATGATGAAGATTGGACTTGCCTGAAGGAACTCTTAAGTCCCTAATCAGCAGGAAGTAGCTATAGTGGTCTACACCTCTTTCCCCTCTACTTTATTCTCTCCTACCTGGTGTTGGGGGTTTTGAAAGGATTAGGGTGGAATAAGGGTTGGGAAGGCAGGTAGGGGTATAAGAACCCAATAAAATAGATTTTAAAAAATGTGCCAACAGAAATTGGATTGATAATACTTTGTTTTTGCTTTTTCATAGGCAGGTCTTATGTAGCCTAAACTGGCCTCAAACTTAGTGACTGAGGAGGCTTTGAACGTCTGATCTTCCTGCCACCATTTCCCAAATGCTTGAATTACAAGTCTTTGTCACAGTGTCTGGCTTTGATTTCCACTCAGTCCCTTGGGTGGATGGGATTGAGTAGGAGGGGGACATAAGTTTCTAGAGCAGTGGTTCTCAACCTTCCTAATGCTGAGCTTCTTTAATACTAATACAGTTCCTTGTGTTGGCCCTCAACTATAACATTTCCATTGCAACTACATAACTGTAATTTTGCAACTGTTGTGATATCCAGGATATCTGATATGCAACCCCTAGAGGAGTGGAGACCCCCACAGGTTGAGAACCTCTGTTCTAGAGGTCTGGGTCTTGATAGACAATCAAACTAGATTAGATCCTGTGTTGTTTATAAGTAATTTTATTAAAAGTAAATTATATCTGAAAACAATTTAGGAATTAGATAGATTCCAGGCTGTGTGGTGGTGGCACACACCTTTACTTTACTCCAAGCACTCCAGAGGCAGAGGCAGACAGGTCTTTGTGAGTTCAAGGCCAGCTAGGGCTTCACACACACACACACACACACACACACACACACACACACACACACACACAC
>NW_026596085.1:16964787-16986936 GCF_907164565.1 Psammomys obesus
CACACACACACACACACACACACACACACACACACACACACACACACCCAAACCCTGTCATGTGTTGGGGAGGCAGAAGGTAGGCAGATTGCTGATAGTGTGAGGCCATTGTGGTCTACATTGTTCCAGATCCACCAAAGCTACACAGTGAGACCATTTCTCAAAAAACAAACAAACAACAACAACAACAAAACAGGCATTGGTAGTTCACACCTGTAATCTCAGTGCTAAGGAAGACAGGAGGATACCTGGGCTTGTTAGCCGCCAGTTTAACTGAATCAGTAAGTTCAGTAAAAGACCCTGTCTCAAAAAATAAGGTAAAGAGCAAAAAATGACCGTCATTTTCTGGCCTCTAGGTGTCCACATGTACACACACCCAGCAAAACATGAGTTGGGGTCTGGAGTGGTGGTTCAATTGATAAAGTACTTGCTTCCTAAGTGTGTAGACCTGAGTTTGAATGCCCAAGAGCTGACCTGCTGGCCAGCTAGTTTTTCCTGCTTGGCAAAGTTCCAGGCCAGTTAGAGATCTTGCTTCAGACAAAATGGGGAAGTACCCTGAGGACCTAGACCCAAGGCTTTCCTCTGACTCTCATATGCCCTTTGCACAAATGCACATGCAGCTGCACGCAAAGATAAACACCAAAGCTGGGTTTCTTTAACCCCAGCGCATGAGAGGTAGGGGCAGGCAGGCCTCTGTTAGTTGGAGGCCAGCCGGGGCTACAGAGTCCGGGACAGCCAGGTTCACACAGAAAGAATCTGTCAAAACGAAACCCAACTAAACCAAAATAAAAACACCAGAGTGGGATGGGAAGCACTTTTACCCTTGGTTTTTGGCTGGTGGTTAGGGGTGAAGTTCACCCATTCCCAGTCTCAGCAGAGCAACTCTTCTGTTATCTCTTGGATAGCTACATGAAATGTTTGTTGTTTTTTTTTTTTTTAAAGACTTGGGATATTTTAATTAATTAGTTAAGGTTTTTCTAGACAGGGTTTCTCTGTATAGCCTTAGCTGTGCTGGACTTACTTTGTAGACCAGGCTGGACTTGAACTCAGAGATCTGCCTGCCTCTGCCTCCCTGAGTGCTGGGAAATACAGGTGTGTGCCACTGTGCCCAGCTGCTGGAAAGTATTTGTAAACATCACTTTACATGGCCCTCAGATCCTAGTCAGAGCCATTTTGCATTATTTTAATTTTAGCTCTGGTTTCTGTTGTGCTGCCTTCAGCGTTTCAGCAATGAAAGTGCTGTTTTGCCTATGAGCTATTGTTCTGGTGTGACCTATCCTCATCCTGTCCCTATCCATGGTCAGTGTAGGTTGTAGGTTATGTAATACGAGATATGTTTCTTTCCCCGCAAGTTTGTCTGTTGGCCAAGATGCTGTGTAAATTCTTTATGTCTCTTCACATAGGTATTACTGTTGAATTTAAGTTCATTGTAGAAGATTTTCAAGGTGTTTCTATGATTAAAATTAAGAATAGAGAAAATGTCACAGGAGGAACTCTGACCTGAGTTAATTTAGGCCTGATAGGAACGAGATAATGAAAATCATGAGTCTAGGGGTATTTTGAAGATCATGGCCTCATCTCTGAAAAACAACTATAGAAAGGCCCAGAAGGAACATTGGTTTAGTTGAAGAAACTGAAGAACTCCATGCCCTGTGGGGAAAGCTGGGAATTTCTGGAGAATTTTAGAACAGTGGCGCTCTCATTTGTGTTTAGTGATTACCCTACTGGAGGGCATCTGGGAAATATGTTAAGAACAGAATGACTCCTACGAACTCTTGGACTTGACAGCGAAACCAGCCTACACAGTTTATGGCTTACCTGCAATGTGTCAACCAAGAAATGAAAAAGTACATGCTGTATTGAATTGAGTGCTACCCCTTCCCAGTGCAGTGAGTGTAAACCTGACAAAGGGGGCTGAGGGTGCAGCTCAGTAGTAAAGTATTAGCTTAATATGCACAAGGTCCCGAGTGCATCTCTAGCACTGCAAAAAGAAATAAAATGGCAATAGATTTTTGTCTTTTGATTGTAAAATATTTTGTGGAATTGGAATTGAGTTTTAGTATATTCTATAGGAGAAATTTGAGTAGGAGTGAAAGACATTATAGCTGGTATCATTTATTAAGTGTTTCTGTGAAGTGAAATTAAAAAAATTGCTACACTGGTTTACCCGAAGATGTGGGACACAGATAAGGGAATGAACTACATCTGAGAAAAATTGCTTCAGCCAAGATTGCTAAGTAGGTTCTGTTCTACGCACAAGAAATGCCAAAATAAAATATCTTCCTTTTTCCTAGAGTTCAGTATCTCAGGGAGAGTCAGACATGGAAAATTAACATATATAAAATTTACAAAGGATCTATAAGGCTGTAACAGTGGTGTAATGAGAGCTACAGGACAGCCATGGAAGAGGTTGTTACTCCTGAGTATGTAAAAGAGTATGAGAGAGAGCTATAGAGGAGGAGACATTTAGGGGGCCTTAAAGACAGGAGAAATAGCTGTGTGGGAGCAGTGGGGAAGGAGCATTCCAGGGACAACTTAAGACTGAGGTTAAAAAGTATGGGATATTGCTACAGCAAAGTGGCTCTGGAGCATGGCAAGGTGGGTGGTCAGAAGCAAGTGGGACCCAGACAGCCTGAGTGACATGAGGTGCCTTGAACTTGAGCACTTGGTTTTCGTAACTAGAACATGGTTTGAGAAGACAGGTGTAGTGTATGACTGAGAGGCGCTTTCTCCCTTGAAGGCTGGGGCTGCAGATATGGGAGGATTGAAACCAAGTGACTTAGTGAGTTTTCCTCTTCCTCATCTGTGTTTACCCATGCCCAAAGGCTAAGCCTCATTAGAGGAAGCAGTAAGTATAGCTACTGGTTTAAATAAAATGGACTTGTGGGAAATTCTGGCACAATCTGCTTTAACATCAAAACAGACAGGCAATGATCTTTCAGAGACCAGAAATTCAAGTTATAAATAACATAAGTTTTACATAGCAAGTTCTAAGCGCTAGGCATTTTTCAATACTTGACATAGAAAAATTAGGAAGTAATATTATCTCCCATTTTCCCGATGAGCAAACTGAACCTTGACGAAGTGACTAAAGTCACCAAACTAGTACATAGCAGAGCCAGCTTTCGGTGTTGGGCACCTGGCTCTGAACTCTGCCCTTAACTGTGCGTGGTGTGACTCTATTTAATTTGCACGAGTGCAAAACAGTTTAGCAAGAAAGTGCAAGATCCCTTAAAGTAGGAAGATTTGGTTTGGGGTCATAAGAAAAGCAGAATGGAGAACTGCCTGTCTAGGACCAATCTGTGAGAAGATAAGGACTCTGCAGTCACCATTGCATTTCCAGCATGCAGAATGGTACATGGCACATCACTTACGCTCAGCAACTGTGTTTTCAGTGATCCTTTCTGAATTTGGTTCATGGGTTTGTAACTTGTTTATATACTGAGTTTATCTTACTCTGTTTTAAAGAATGCTGCTCAATCAACTGTATGCTAGATTTAAAAAGTCAACTTATTTTCAAGATCAAAATACCTCTGTATATTTAAGTTCTCATAATAATGCTTCTGCTTTGTGCATACCTATATATAAGATGGAAATCTTGAAAAGGTTATTAAGGAATTGTATGGTTAGAGAGATGACTCAGTTTATAAAGTGCGTGCTGATTAAGCATTGAGCACTGAGTGCACATTCCTCGTACGTACATGAGAAACCAGGTGTGGTGTGGTATACGTGCCTGTACCTAACTCTGGAGAGGTGTATGAGAAAGGTTCTTGCTGGCCAGCTAGTCTTACCAAATCTGTGAACTCCAGATGCAGTGAGAGAACTCTGTCCTGTTCTCCCTGAGCACCCTGCACCTCCACTCCCCACCCCAAAGTCATAAAGAGAAAAATAGCTGGCCCCAGAAACCTGCACACAAATGCTCCCACAGTCACAACCACATGGTCACATACACATGCGTATATCACACACGAGAATGATTGAAATTGGGTTCTTGATAGTAATTAAAGTGCGTATGTAATTCTTTTTTAGAGAAGTTGGATAAGTATTTCTGAACAGACCAAGCATTATTTCCACCCTCCTTCTCTGTTCATTTTTATATGAATATTCATAAGATTTCACACTGGCCCATCTGTACCTGCTGAAGTAGCTTGCTTGTGGTTCATTAGGAAATTCTTTTCCAGAAACCTAGTGATAATTTAGCTCAAGCTTGTCATTGCCAGTGTGAAGTCACAGTATTGATCACGTAGAAGTCATATACCTGAGCTCATTAGCAGATTAATAACTGATGCAGGTTTTTAGGGAAGAACGGACTAATGTTTTATCTTTGCCTAGTTCATTCTAAATTAAGTCAATTTATTTTTTTGACCCAATTCAGCATATTTACCTTCTATTAAAATATACATCTTGTAATCTTTTTCCATTTAAAAATAAGATTTGGATTCTTTTAACATTTAGATTATATTACTACTAAGGTAATAGTTTTGACTCTGTATCTTTGGTTTCTACATCTACTGATTCAGCCAAACATAAGTGAAAAATAATTTAAAATTTTATCATTATCCAGTGAATAATACAATGTAACTATTTTGAAAGCTTTTATATAGTGATTATTTTAAATACTTTAGATTTAAATTATTTGAGAAGTTATTTTGTAGGTTATGAAAAACTAAATCATTTTATGTTTAGTTAGGGAACTTGAACATCCACATAGCGTCCGTGGAGATTGTGGAGGTGGGTATTCATTCATTCATCCATGCATTCATTCAATATGTATGGATGTTATGTCTGCATGTATGTTTGTATATGCCTGGCCAGAAGAAGTTGTCAGACCCCCTGGAACTGGAGGTTGTAAGCCACGATGTGGGTGTTAAGAATTGAACCCCTGTCTTCTGGAAGAACAGTCAGTGCTCTTAACTGCTGAGCCGTCTCTCCAGCCTTGGAAGTGGAACTTAATTGCTACTGAAACCATATTTATTTCAGACAATTTAGGCTAAGTTATGTATAGTATTTAGAGCTGAGTGTAGTGTTAGGCCCTTAATCTCAGCATTTGGGAGGCATGGACAGGTGGAGCTCTGTGAGTCTGAGGCCAGCTGTGTAGACAAGCAAATGTATTTTGTTATAAAAGTAAGATACTGTCTGTGCATATTAAACCACCGATGTAATAGGTCACTGATTAGCACTTTTAGCGCTGGTACCAAGTACCAGGTGCAGTGGTTATAGTCATTATTCCTTATAAGATAGCCCTATAATGTAGCTAGTACTTTATTTAGTAGAATGAGGATGAAAGAGATAAACCTAAGAGAGCGTCTGTGATTGAAGTGCGCTTACTAGTGAGTGCATGATAGAGCCAGGGCCGGGCTTTGTGAGACTCCTGAACCTGTTTTCCTCCTCTTATATAAGATGTGTATGTTATGAAAACTTCACACCATGTGGCCGCTTCTTTCTCTATGCAGAAGGCCTTCAGTGCCTACCAGGATTCAGACAGCCTCTTTTTCTGCTCTGTGTTTTCTCAAGGCATCATGTGACATTTCCCCTCTTGCCTAATATGTGCTCCATGGATAGAAATGTCTTCATCCCTGTCCCTTAGAGTAGTATCTGACATACAATAGGGGCTCACATATTGATTAAAAAATGTACCTTAAGGTTATATCTCTTTGTGATACTGGCTTATAATTGATTTTTGTGGGAATAATGATTTTTCTAGATGTCTGTTGAAAATGGGGGAGTTGAAGGTGTCCTGCAGAGATGCTGAGGTCCCTCTGCAGGGGACAACTCACGGCTATTACAGATGTAGTTGGAAGTGGGCTAAGTGGGCATGGAGGAAGACCTGCCCAAGACCAGCCTCCGGAAAACAACTTCTTTCCCAGTGTCTTCCCACCTGCTGCCAGAGAGTCTTCCAAACACAGCTCCTACTGCATCCCTTATTTGTTTGTTTGCTTATCTATCTATCTACCTCCCTCCCTCCCTCCCTCCCTCCCTCCCTACCTACCTACCTATGTATTTATTTATTTAAATATAGCAGTAATTGCTCATCAGCTGTACCAACCACACCACCTAAGTCCAAGCTATTAATAATAGATACCTTTTCTGTCCTCCACAAGCACCAGTCATGCATAGTGTACAGATACACATGCAGGTGAAAACACTCATACACAGGGCGGGGCATGGGAGTGAATGCCCTTCATCTCAGCACAGGCAGAGGCATGTGGATCTACAAAGCAGGCTGTTATACCGAGAATCCCTACCTTGAAAACACACACACACACACACACACATAAATAAATCTTTAACAGAAAGGAGGGAATCAACTCCTACAAATTCTCTCTGACTTCCACAAGCACACAAGCATGTGTGCATTCACCTACACCATAAACAAACAATGCAGTAAAAAAAAAAATTAAGCCAAAGAGAAGGTGCAAAAAAAAAAAAAAAAAAAAAGGTCAAAGTTGAGAAGGGATATGGAAGTGGCAGAATGTTTGCCTAAAATACAAGGCCCTGAGTTCTATCTCCGACACAGAGGAACCAAAAAAAAAAAAAAAAAATCCAAACCAAATAAATGATGGGTTAGAGAAATGTGAACACTGGAGGATGGTAGCAAATGCCTTTAGTCTTTAATCACAGCACTTGGAGGCAGAGGCAGGAGGATCTGTGAGGTTGAGGCCAGCCTGGTCTACAGAGTGAGCTCCAGGACAGCCAAGACTACACAAATTTTTCTGCAAAGCCTCAATTTATCTCCTCCAAAACAGGGGCTTTCTCTGTGTAACCTTGGCCTGAGTGCTGGAAGGGAAAAATGAAAATTTATAGTTCATATTGCAGTTTTCTTTGGAATTTACTAATACATAATTTTGTGAATCTATCATGATGACATCACACAGTGACTGACTACCCTATAGGCCCCTCTTCGTGCTCACGTGCTTGAGCAAGCTCCATCCTTGGCACCCCCTGCCCCTTCTTTTTGCCTTTTCCAGAATGCTGTATAATTGGAATCATACTGTTTATAGCTTACAAACTAGTTCTTTCATACAGTAATGCATCAAAGGTACTTTGTTCATGTTGTGTTCTTCCTTGACAGGGTCTTGCTATGTATATGTAGTCTTGCTTGGCCTCAAACTTGGAATGATTCTCCTGTCTCTGCCTCCTGTGTTTTGGGGTTATAGGTATGTGCCACGCCCTAGTTCTTCATCTTTAAGATCTTTAAAATATTTTATTTAGGCTATATCAGCAGTTTGTTTATCTATTTACTACTGAGGAGGCATCTCAACAATTGCAAACAATTTTTGACAAATATAAGGAAAGGTTTTGTGTCTACGTAAGTTTAGCTTATTTGGATAATTAGGTTCATGGCTTACCTGGTAATCTATCAGAGTTAGCTTTGTAAGAAATTGCCAAACTGTTTTTTGAAGTGTCTAAATGTTAATTTTCCTTGCTGTTTTAAAAATTAAATTGTGTCTTATATAGGTGGATAGATTACAAATAGTCATTTTAGCCTTTTTTTACATGTACAGTTAAGTGTCAGGGATTACATTCACAGTGTTGTGCAGCCATTATCACTCTTTCCAAAACATTTTCATCACTCCAAACACAAATTCTAGGCATTAGGCAATAACTCCCATTTCCTACTCTTCAGGCCCTTATAACTTCCAATCTTCTACTCCGTTTCTTAATTTGCATGTTCTAGTTATGGGATATATGTTATAGAATTATATATATATATCATTGAATCATGTTTGTCCTTTTGTTTTTGGTTTATTTTACTAGCAGTGTTTTTAAAGTTTGTCTGTGCACAACATAGAGCATCAGTCCTTTTATGACTTAAGTAATACTGCATTTGAAGTATAGGATAGGCCCTTTTGTTTGTCTGTTATCAATGTGTATGTGTGTTCTTTGCACCTTTTGGCCTATTTTGAATACTGTGGCAGGGAACGTTGGCATTTATTATCTTTTTAGGATTACAGATGTAGTTCAGTCTGTAGAGTGCTTGCTTAGCTGCATGCATCCCTTGTGTCTCTTAAAGCAAATGTGGCGGCACACACTTGAAATCCCTAGTATTAGGAAGGTGAGGTCCAGAGGATCAGAAGTATATGGCCATCCTTGCCTACAAGCTTACGGCCAGTTCTGTCTCTCATCTTTCTGTAAGAACATTGCAATTGCAGACATGTATGGTCACATTTGGCTTTTTAAGTGGGTCCTGGGTAGAGAGTGAACTCAGTCATACGTTTTGCCCCCCAAGTGTTTCTACCGTTGAGCCATCTCAGGTTTGGACAACAGTGGAATCCTAGAGGTAGAAGAAATTTTAAGTGGTTTGAAATTTCTTTTAGGTGTTTGTTTTTATTTACTGTATTTCTTTAGATGTCCGCATTTTTATTTACTGTATTTCCTTCAGAGCTCTTTGAAACCTATATAGCTCATAGACCTATGAGATCTGGAAAAGCCAAGTTTTGAGAGTCGGTTATAGCATGGGTAAAAATTAATAAGTTAACTTTACTTCTAAGAGAGAGACATTTTGAGTTATATATTGATTGTACCTCTTGTATTTTAGTCTGAAGGTCACATTCCAAGCCTGGAACTTCAGTAATATTTTTAAATGGCAGACACCCTATCCTGGAATGAGAGAGAAACTCTTGCTTCCAAAACATGTTATGTGTGTCTTCTGCTTCCTTCCGAGAGGATGGCTATGCTGATACTCACCTCAGCAGGTTCTCTCCCACCTGAGTGAATATCTGGCATTTTACAGAATAGCTGAGTGTGGTAACAACAGAATTTACTTTACAACCAAGTTTCCAGTGGCTGGAGGATTCCATGTGTCCTGGAGGTCTCCCTACTAATCGCTTTTCCTTCATTTAATTCCTAATAGAATTTACCTTCCTTCTTTAAATTTCCAAGACTCAGGTTCTTCAGACTGGTTGAAGTAATAGAGGAAAAGGTATTCAGAATTTTTTATGTTCTCATGAATGGAGCTGGTTAAGAATTACCTGTTGGGGCTGGAGAGATGGCTCAGTGGTTCAGGGTACTTGCTCTTTTAGAGGTCCTGCGTTCTGTTCCCAGCAATCACATGTTGGCTCACAGTCATCTAATTCCCTCTTCTGCTGTGCATGAAAACAGAGCCCTCATATACATAAAATAAATAAATAGCTGGACTTGGTGGTGCAGAGGCAGGCGGATCCCTGAGTTCAAGACTAGTTTGGTCTACAGAGTTGAGTTCCACAACAGCGAGGGCTGCACAGAGAAACCCTGTCTCAACAAACAAACCCTGTTTAGATACATCTTTTTCTGGCCATCCTATAGAGAAGCCAACTCCCATATTCTTAGGTGAGTCTATTCTCGAGTGTCTCTCTTTCAGACTTAATTTAACTCTGATGCTTAAATCTATATTTAAAAAGTTGGTAAAATATCTTTGTTAACCCTTCCCACAAAAAGATTTATCCTTTTGAAAAAAAAAATCCTTATTAAAAGATTGTTCTTTCATGCCCAGGGTCTATGGGGTGTGAATGTTGTCTTATAGTATAGTGTGTTCCTGTCAGTGTTCCTAGAAGTGCCTGTCAGTTTTCACCTTTAGTCCCTTAAAAATTGTCTCCCTGTGGGCTGGAGAGATGGTTTAGCAATTAAAGAGCATTGGCTGCTTTTCCAGAGGTGGGTTCAAATTCCCACCACCCACATGGTAGTTTACAAACTGACTGCAACTTTAGTTGAAGATCTCATGCCCTCATCTAGCCTCTGAAGACACCGTAAGTTCATGTGGTCCATAGACGTGAATGCAGGCCAAACATCTGTACACATAAAACAATAATAAAAAAAAAAATGGAGACACTGACTCCCTGGCATTTTTGTTCCTGTCATTTTGCTTCATAGTACATAGGTGGTAGGGTTGCTAAAACTCAGCGTGCCATATACTTTAATCTAGGTTCCTCGTCTCCTCATCCCTGTACATGTAACTCCATTTAGTCACCATCCTGAATCTGGGGCTTGTGGTCTCTTATTTGTTCTGGAATACTTTCTAGTGGTTCTTTTTACCTACTGCCTTGCTATATTCTCTGTCTTGGACCTTCTCACTGACCTTTCGATTGCCTTTTCTAGTTTTTATTTTTAGTAATTTATTTTGGGCAATCTTTGAAAAAACCAGTTTTTTAATCTGCTTTTTTGTTTGTTTGCCAAGACAGAGTTTCTCTGTGTAGCCCTGGATATCTTATAACTAACTCACTTTGTAGACCAAGCTGGCCTTTAACTCAAAGATCTGCCTGCCTCTGCCTCCCGAGTGCATCACTATGCCTGACCTTTCAGTTTGTTTTTAATTAAAAGTAAAAACACAGTTGGTAGGTTTATTGTATTTTTTAGTTTAGCTTTTTAAAAACTGGCTGTTATTTATTTTATTTTTTTATGGATTTCTGTTCCCCTAAGTTTTCCAGTGTAGTTTATTTCCTAGATCATACTAAATGTGTGTGGTGTGGTGGTAAAGAAGCACTCATTACCTCCCACACTCAAGGGGATGAGACTTCAGGAAGAGTGTGAGTTTGAGGTCATCTTGGGCTATGCAGTGAGGTCCTGTCTACAAACAAACTTAGAATAGTTGCTGTACAGTTTCCTAATTCCAGTATCTGCACTTCCTCCGGATCCTTGTTCCTCACGTTTTTTACTGTATTTTGTCTGTTCATGTTCATGAGCTAGAGATGGTATTTGGAACATTATTTATAGAAATAATTAGAGGCTGAGGATCTTGATGTCTTTTCACGTGCCTGAGGGCACCAGCAAACCAGGATCACTTAAATCCAGAGTTTTGCGCTATTCTAAACTGACAGGTTGATTCTAAACTCACTCTTGCTCCTAGGAAGCCACATTTTGGAGCTGCTTCATAGTGCAGGACTGGAGAGGGGCCAGACATGCAACTAGACCTCCTAGCCACTTCAATTCTGACAGATCTACAAATGCCCCCAGGTCATTTTTTGGATTTCCATTTTTTTCCAAGGCAAATTATCACTAGTTAGTTTGTTAGTTTAAAACAAACAAACATGTACTTATATTTTACTTAGCCCCACCCCCAATTTAGTTTAGTATTGGAAGCAGAAAATAAGTTCTTATTTTTCAGAACTTAAGTTACTGTAGCATTAACCTCAAACCAAATGACCATAAGGTTAGAGATACTGCACTATGTCCTAATTTACATTTTAGTCAATACAGCCAGCTGAACTGCTTGGGTAAATTATACAGTGGCAGTTAGTGGTCAGTTGCCTGATTTTGTTTTTAGAAAAGATTTTCTTTTTTTAATCTTATATGCATGAGTGTTTTGTGTGTCTGTGTCCCATGTGTGGACAGTGCCCACAGAAGTCAGAAGAGGGCATTGGAAACTCGGGAACAGATGGTTTATTGCCATCATGTGGACGCTGACAAACAGCCCATGGCCCTCTGGAAGGGCAGCCAGTGCTCTTAATTGAATATCCATCTCTCCAGTACTGGTTGCCTCATTTTTAAAATCATATCTCTGTCATTTATTCACAGTGTGCCGCTAAGCAAGTGAATTAACTATTCTGTGTGTTTATTTACTTGTCTAGAAAAGTGGAAATAATAATTGTACTTCATAGGGTGGTTGTGCTGATTGAGCTAGTAACTAAGTTGATTAGCTTACCCTTTGGGATAATGACTCCACACATTTTAGATATTCCTTTCACATCTTGGAAAATTGTTGACTATTTTATTATACATTTTTTACCCTTTTTGATTTTGTGGATAGGGTCACTAAATCACCCTGGCTGACCTGGAACATGCTGACCTTGAATTTGCAGCACAGTGCTCCAGCTTTATCCATGTTCTGGAAGTACAGGTTGCCACACCCAGCCTTTCCCCTCATTTCTCATAAAATACCCTTTCTAGTTCTCTTACTTTCAACTTTAGCTTTGGTTGTGTTTTTGCCTTCTAGTTAGCTATTTGTTCTCTGGACATATTTTAGAATGACATGAGGTTCAGGTGTTTGTTAGCCTTATGGAAATTATTAAGCAAGGAAGAGAAATTCTTGCGCTTGAGAAGCTGTAATATCCCTGGCTAGGAAAAGTAGCAGCTAGGCGTGTGGCTCGTGGCCCCTACAGTGTAGAATGAGATGGCCCTTGGCATTCCTGACGGAGTTAGAGGACTGATGAGGACTTTACCCCAACATGTTTTTAGGGCTGGGCTGTAGAACCTAGGGGAAGGAGAGTTCCTCATTAGACCATACTGTGGAAATTAACTGCTGCCAAGTAGTCTTTGGTAGATACTGTTTTCAGGGTTGGCTTTTGTTTGATTTGCAGCTAATCTGTTTTCTGTTTTCTTGCTACTTATCTCTTACCTTTAAATTTTTCTTTAAATTGGTTTAGAAGTTGACCACACAGAGGGTTAAGATGAGGGTGGAGATACTATGATGATAATTTCCATTATTATAGTTTATTACTATAAGGTATCCAATTTTTACAAATGAGGAAAATAGTATGGTTGGATTTTTATAAGAGTTAAAAGTAGGAAGTATTTAAACTTAGGTTTCCTGATCCGAAATATAGTACAATCAGAATCAATAGCAAACAAGTTTAATAGGACATAGTTGTACCTTGCTAAAAATAAAAAAGTATTTTCTCATTCTGCTTACTAAAGTATAATTTTGTTTCTAGATTTTGTTTGGTTTTTTTAATTAATTTCTGTTTTTTCAAGACAAGGTTTCTCTGTGTAACAGAGCCCTGGCTGTCCTAGGCTTACTTTGTAGACCAGGCTGGCCTTGAACTCAGAGGGCTTGAACTCTGCCTGCTTCTGCCTCCAGCGCTGAAATCAAAGGCGTGCGCCACCATGCTTGGCCTTAGATTTTTTTTTTTTTTTAAAGCCTGTTTTTCTTGGTCTTTTCTTTCATTTACGTTGACTGTAGGTAAGAGTAGATAGGGTTGTCCCTCCGTGTCCCAGGATGGACACTAGTGTGTCTCGTCTAATAGTGCCAACTCCTGCCTTCTTGTCTCCTTAGGACATTGCAGCAGAGGAATTGTCGGTTGAGGGGGTGCTGGGTTGTAGTCTCACTCCTCAGATCTTTGGGGAAAGACAGCTAACAGTTACCAGATTTTCTTTATTTCTTTGTCTATGATGTGTACGCTCTTCTTGCCCCCTTTCCTTAGTAATAATCTGAGAATCTAAAATGAGGTCTAGAGGTCACAGCATTCATGAATATCTTATGCTGCTGCACCAGTCTTCCTTTTTATTTATTTTAAATTACATTACTTATTTTTGTTGTGTCCCATTGTGTTTGTGTGCCTGTGGGGGCCCAGTCAGAGAAAACTTGGGGAGTTAATTTTGGGAACAATCTCAGATCATAAGTCTTAGCAGCAGACACTTTTACAAGGCAATCCATCTTGCTGATTCTCCCCCCCCCTTTTTTTTTTCTCTTTGTGATCTTCTAACTCTAAATTAACCTGCTAATCATTTCTTAAACGATTTCTTTTAAATTGTATCTGTACATGTGAGTATAGTGCCTATGGAGGCTGGAGATCTGGAGCTGAATTTATAGGCAATTGTAAGCTCACCCCCTTCCACATAGGCTCAGGGAACCCAACTTGGTCCTCTGCAAGAACATAACTGCTTTGCCATGTCTTTCCCTCCAACTTTTCAATTATGGGTGCTCTTAGATACTGAAAAGAGACTGTTTCTTCTTAAAGTTGAAGTTTCATATTTTTGGTATGTTCTAAATAATTCTTTGAGCTAGTTCTGTGTATGGCCTTTTGAGGGTTTGAGTTTTGTTTTATACCAAGGGAAGCTCAATGTTTTAGAAATACCTTTTTACAGATGCTCATGTGAGAGCTCTAAGGCTGGGGTTAGGGTCAGTAAAGCATCTGTACTGTAAGCATGAGGACCAGAGTTCAATAACCAGAACTCATGGTGAATTGGCTCATGCTTGTAATTCCAGAACTAGGGAGGTGAAGACAGGAGGATTTGGGGGCCTCACTGACTATCCAGTGTACCCTGATTAGTGTGCACCAGTCCAAAGGACATAGGTGTTCCTGAGGATGACTTCCAAGGTTGTTGTCTAGCTTCCACATGCAGGTGACACACATATATGTGCACCCATGTACATGAATACACAGTTTAAAAATAAAACAGAAAGATCAAAAGCTAACACCTTGTTTCAGAGTTGTGGCTTTGTGGCAACAGTGGAATTTACAGTCAGCCAATCACCCCTACTTTTCTCAGCTTCTATCTTCGTTTCACAGAACTTAATCATCCATGTAAGTTCCTCTGTGCCTGCATCCTAGCTATGTGGAGAGTAAATAAAAAGGCCCATTGGCTTTTATCTAGAGTGGACTAGACTCATAGAATTTAGGCTTACCTTTTGCTTCATTTGACAGGCTGACCTATGGCTTTGGTACCCTCAATAAAATCAACTTGGAATGCTTTGGTTGACTGTTTTTCTCATTGGTTCATTCAAGAAGGCCAAGGACACAGTAAAATCTGTTTGTCCTATCTTACATGTCTTTTATTATTAATTGTTAATAATTATTATTTGTTAGCTGGCACTGTTGTTTTACAACAATGTGTTGTAAAAACAATGTGTGTTGTTCCGGCTTAACTTACCATAAATTCAGGTGTGTTCAGTTGCTATTTTGAATCCTAAACATCTAGTGCCCCATATTTAGCTTAAAGTAGCTTCTAGTGTTTTTATATTTTGTTGTTATACATGTAAAAATTTTCAAGGGTTAGCCTCTGGAAAGTAATTTTCAAAAGTCCTTTTAAAGAAGAAAGCTTTTAAAAACGCTTTTTTGATTGATTGGCATTATGTACATTTTAATAGTAAGTGAAACAGTTTTTACCTATTAGCGGTGGTGGTGTATTATGTTTAGCCCCTTGTAGATAAGGTTTGAAAAATTCAACCTGCTGCTCCTTATACTTTAGTGAGGTTCAAAGCAGAATGGAGGCAGGGATTATAGAAACCCTTTTTACTGTTAGTTTCTTCTATAGATTGAAGTCAAATTGGTTTTGTTTACTGTGGTTTGAATCCAGGGCTTTATGCATGCTAACCACTTAGTTACACTGTTATCCTAAAAACGTTGGTCTTTACGTGTGAACTTTGTTTTTCTGAAGTGGATTGCACTGTCAGCTTAATTCACCTAGTGTTTGATGTGTGCTCTGTGTTCAGCCTCAGGAGGACCAAGGTTCTACACTGTGGAGAAAGTTGAGGGGAAATAACTTTGACAGTGCAGCTTGTCCCTTGTGCTCTGAGTGGGTGTTGAGAGTGGGATTTACATAGGATTTTGAAGGAAATGGTATGTAAGCAAAGTCATTACTCTGACAGGATCAGTTTTGAACAAAAGTGAGGTCACTGGCACATTCAGTACTCTGGGGAAGGCACACTAATATTAGCACAGTATAAGTTAGGGGTGCCAGCCCCAGCTTGTTTTCATTGTCTAACTGTAGATTGTGAAAAGTTATTTAAGCTTTCTGAACCTTGGTTATATTATCTGTAGAATGGCTAATAATATCACAGAATTACTAAGATTAAGTGATACTAAGCCATTAATCCCAGCATTTAGGCAGGTGAGGTAGTAGGATTTCCATGATTCATTTGAAGGCATTTGGGTGTACAGAGTGAGATCATGTCTGGAACAAACAGCAACCCCACCCAAGATCTCCCTAAGATGCCATAAGACAGCATCTCTCACACAGTTAAAGCAAAGTCTTTATAAGATACTTTTAATCAAAGTGAAATTTCATCACTTTCTCCCTCCTAAAAAACTTCTTAAAAATAAACTTCATTTTAAGGGCGGGGTGGGGAAGGAGCTGTGGACAGGGCATGGTAGCACATGGCTTTAATCCGAGCACTTGCAAAGAAGAAGCAGATGTATCTCTGTGAGTTTGGGGCCAGCCTGGTTTACAGAGTGAGCTATAGGACAGGCAGGGCTATATAGTTCTCTTGTACTTCTTTGCACTGTTGGATTTTTCTGGTATTGGTGTTAACTGCCAGTGTCCTTCCTAGCCTAAGGAAGTCAGGAGGGTTCAAAGTAAAGGCTATAAACTTTTTAGAAATGGTGCTGAGCAGTCTTAATGCTGAGCAAATGATTAAGTTATAGGGTGAATATAGCACAACATTCCTGTTTCAGTAGGAATGCAGGGAAGGCTGCCCTTTTTTGTTTGTTTGATCATATTTTCTTCTTCTTCTTTCTTCTTCTTTCTTCTTCTTCTCCTCCTCCTCCTCCTCCTTCTCGTTCTCCTTCCTTCCCCCTCCTCCTCCTCTTCCTCTTCTTCTTCTTCTTCTTCTTCTTTCTTCTTCCTTTTTTTTTTTTTTTTTGGTCCCTACGCCACTTCCCTCAAGATAGACTTTCTCTGTACCTTTGGTTGTCCTGGAACTTTTCTGTAGACCAGACTGGTCTTGAACTCACAGAGCTTTGCCTGCCTCTGCTTCCCAAGTACTAGGATTAAAGGCATGCACCACCACTACCCAGCCATATTTTCTTTTTAAAAATACTACTTCTGGGGGCTGGAGAGATGGCTCAGAGGTTAAGAACACTGGCTGTTCTTCCTAAAGGTCCTGAGTTCAGTTCCCAGCCAACCACATGGTGGCTCATTACCATCTATAGTAAGATCTGGTGTGCAGGCAGAATGTTGTATAAGTAATAACTCTTTTAAAAAAAATACTAATTTGTGTATATGTGTACATGCACGTGTGTGCATGTGTGAGCAAGCAAAGTGTTACAGGTGGTTCTGAATCTTCTTACATGGGTCTTGGAAACTAAACCTAGGGCCTCTGTAAGAGCACTATTCACTCTTTGCCTTTGGGTCGTCTCCAGTCTCCTGAGGGACGTCTTATAGCAGACCAACAAATATCTACTTTACTTGGCTGCTTGGGAAAACCATGACAGACACATTTGCTAAGTGTTCCTTGCTTAGAGACAGTCGGGGAGATGAGGCACTTACATGCAGTGGAAAAGAGGACCAGGCGTTGCATAGTAGTATATGGACCAGGAAGCCCGTCACATTTCGTTGAGAAGGCAGGATCACTAAGCTGAACCTTTCTCTAGAGACTTCTCTTCTGAGGGTGAGGAGCTAACTCAAACTCCAGGAGGTAGTAGTACAGACATGGAGTACACTGTCGTGGACATGGATTGCTCAGTTAGGACTGGAAAGGAAAATGCTCTCTCCCTGGCTTACCATGTTACATGCTGTCCTATGACAGATCTCACTATTCTTTTGCAGAGTTAAGCTTTTTCATGGCAGAACACGTAGTCCCCCCCCCCCCCCAAGGCCCAGTAGCAGTGCGAGCATATTATAGTAGATACTTAAAACTACTAGACTTTGCTATTTATGGATGTTACATACTTTATATTCTGCTGTCTCCCTCTAACCCTGGGTTTAAGCCAGGTATAGTGGTGCACATCTTTATAACCAGGGTTACGAAGAGAGACTGTCTCAAAAAAAAAAAAAAAAAAGGTGGTGGTTGCTTTAAAATAAACCATATTACCTCAACTCCCACACTTTGATTTTGTGTTGGGTGCATTTCTGTCCCTGTCATGTGCTTCTCGCCATTGCATAATTATTTGTATGCAGCCTTTTTCTAACATACTACATAAGCCTTGCCTCCATGCCACATTTACTATCATATTTGCTGGCTCTGGTGCCTACACTTTTTTTCTTTCTCTCTCAGTAACTTCTTTTACTTCCTTTTTTACTTCTTTTCCTCTTAAACCTTTGAGCATTAGAGGAAATTAAGGATGGAAACTTTTTTTCTTTGAGACAGTTTCTCTGTGGCTGACCTGGGCTTGCTTTACAGACCCAGGCTGGCCTTGAACTCACAGAGATCCACCTGCCTCTGCCTCCTGAGTGCTGGGATTAAGGGCATGTGCCATCATACTCCGCCTGAGCATGAATCTTATGCTTAATTCTTAAACCAGTGACTTCAAACCTCTTCAAAAAAAAAAAAAAAAAAAAAACCCACACCAAGTGACAGCCTTGTATTAGTACAGATATGAAAATGAAACTTAGGTTTCAGAAATTAGTTTATTTGCTTTATCTTTATTTGATGGTATTTTGTTTCTTTAGATCCTTTTTTTAAATGAAGACTTTAAAATCCTTTTTATAAAACAAAATATAGTTACATTATTTTCTAGTTTTTCGTTCCTCCAACACTGCCTGTGTGTGTGTGTCCTGCCTTGTTCCCTCTTGAATTCATGGCCTCTTTTTCTTGGTTACATACACATACTCACACATGACTACATATGTAAGTACAAACTGCTCCGTCTAATTAGTGTTTCTTTTAGCCATTGTTTTCAGGGCTAGTTGGTGATGGATAGCCAGTTAGGGGTTCTCATCCCTGGGGAAGACTGTTTCTTCTCCCAGCATTCCTTAGTTGCTTGTACTTCACTAGAGGTGGGGGTATGTGAGATTTCTCCTTTTCATGTTAGCATTTCTGTTGGTGGTAAACTTCTTCAGGTACTGTTTAGGCAACCATGTTGTTGAGGTATTGTGGGTGAAGCTTCCATGTTATTTATAGGAGATCCAGTCTCACAGTAGATTTTCTGGTCTTTTGGTTCTTCCAGACCTCTACCCCCTTCCATGACGTTCCCTAAACTTTGGGTATAGGAGTTGTGTAGATGGGTTTATTGTGGCTAGGTACTCCAGTAATACTGGTTCTGGACATTTTGATCAGTTGTGGTTTTCTGTAATATTAGGTCTGTGTTACAGAGTTAAGTTTCTTTCATGAGAGTGAGAGGTACTTTTACCTTTGATGAGTAGTATAAGAATAAATATTTAGAATGCAATTAGAAGTGTTAGAAGTAGGTTCTCTAAAATCTGAAGACTTTACTGATCCCATGTGGTTAACTAGGTTTCAGGTAACAGGTACGGTTTTTCTTCTGTTGAGTGGGCTTTAACTCCAGTTAGACAGCTGTTGGTTACCAACAGGATATGCATGCCTCTATTGCACCCTTAAAGTTACTGTATCATGCTGATCATTGTTGTGGTTCATTAAGTGTTGTAGTTGGAGAGGGCTGTTGCTTGCTTTCCTTGTTTGGAAGCTGTCTTAGGGATTTTATTGTGAAGAGACACCATGACCTTGGCAACTCTGAATAAGAAAAATACTTAACTGGGGCTGGCTTACAGCTTTTGATGTTTAGTCCTTTATGCCATGAGAAGCATGTAGGCAGAAATGGTGCTGGAGAGGTAACTGAGAGTTCTATATCCAGATAGCAAACAGCAGGAAGAGACACACTGGATCCTGCCTTGAGCACTTGAAAGCTCAAGACCTGCCCCCTGTGGTAGAAACAACTTCCGCCATCAAGGCCATACCTACTCAGATAAGGCCACTCTCTATGAGCCTATGAGGGTCGTTTTCATTCAAACTGCCACAGAAGCACACATAGCACCTTCTTGTACTGTAAAAGTCTTCAGGAGAATACTTTCAGGTCAGATTCAGATCTTCTGTGTCTTTTGTCTGAAGTACATGGTGCCTTCAGCAATAATGGCTTACCTTCAACTTCTAGGAGACTACCAAAGGCAACAATAGCCTGTATTGTTCCTGGTGTCTTTTGAGCTCCCCTGATACAGACAATTTGAAAGGGAGTTTCTCATGCTTGGTCTTGGGGGTTTTGTTAGTGTTTTACCCTCTTCTTTTCCTCCCTCTTTCTCTTCTGTATTGACTTCTTTTTTCTCCTTTCAGATCACTTAAAGATTTATTTATTTTTATTATTTCTAATATGTGTGTGTGTTTTTCTGTGTGTGTGTGAGGGTGTCTACAGGTGCTTTGGGAGGCCAAATGGTCAGATTCCTCTTGCAGGCAGTTCTGAGCCACTTGGCTTGTGTGTTAAGAGTTGAACTTGGGTCCTGTAAGAACAGTACATGCACTTAACCACCGAGCCGTTTCTTCAGTCAGTCCTATATACTTCATTTTACTATGAGCCATCGACTCTGTTATTTTCCATCGTGCTGTACTTTATATTTTTAAAATGTTGAGTTCAAGACCCTCTAAATTGAATTTACAACCTACTTCCGGTGGTCTCATTCATTCTTTTGAATTCTTTGTGCGCTGGCTTTACCTTTATCTTTATCCCCACCTGAGATCATGTCAGCTGTCTTATCTGATATCTTTCTCCACTTGGATAGCAGTGAGAATCTCAAGAGTGACATGTCAGGCAAAGCATGATTCCTGTTGTGCTCCAGTCTCATCCCTCTCAACAGTGGTGTTCATTGTTGCAGTCACATTGTAGATGATACTGGAGTACTACTGCACAAGCCCACTTCCAGGGCTCAGATCTGATGCCTAGTGTTGGGACCTTGGTTCAGTTATTAACTCTCTGCTTTTCTGCCTTCGTTTTAATAAAGTGAGGCTGTCAACGTTCCCACCTGGTACAGTTGTACAGACTTGAGTTTTCGCCTCTGAAGGATATGAAGTTCAGCTGGTATTACCGTGTTGTTTGTGTTCCTCACATTTACTTCTGATTCAGTAGCAATCTGTCTTGGCTCTGAATTCTAAATAAGTCCTTTATTTGACCACAGATCACCACATCCATCAATACCACATTGATCTGTGCAGCCAACATCCCTTACCCAAATTACTAAAGTAGCTTCTTTACTGAATCTGCTTCTGCTGTCCCTCCCCTACTTGTTTCAACAAAACAGTCAAGCCATTTTAAAACCAAAACCAGAGCATGTCTCCATCTAGTTCAAAAGTCCCAGAAGACTTCTAATAGATTCCAGTTTGGGCCCCTTACTTCCTCAAGACCTTTCATCAGTCAAACAGTGCCATGCCTGTGATTGCCTGGCAAGCTGGTTAACAGGCAGACTATAATTCCTTAGGCCCATGATGCCCGAGACCCTGCCATGAACTTCCAGAGAACAGTGTTTTCCATCCAGGTGCTATACAGTGGAGGCCCACAGAGTGGTATGGTTTATCATTTATTTATCAAGGTCACAGGGGGCAGGGACATTTCTGTCCTATGCTTGAAGAAGAAAGAGACTTAAAAGAAGTTCGTGATACATTAAAGATTTTAGTATCAGTAAGCTACAAAGCTGAGTTCAGACTGTATTTGTCTGATACTGAGTCTATGATGCCTGAAACTGCAGGGCAGACAGGAATGATTTCACTGAAAGACAGCTCCCCAAAAATAAGAGGTTTAAGCAGGAGACTTTGGTTAGTCAGACAGTGGAAAATGGAAGGCCACTGTTATTTAAGACATGGGAGCAGCATGGGCAAGGCCTGTGTGTCTGAAGCCTGAGTATGAAAGGTAGACCATGAAAGATGAATGTGGAAATTTTGTTGGTGATAGAAGCTGAAAGGCTTTGAATTACACAAATTTATCTATGTTCTCAAACTGATTATGTTGAAAACTATTTTTTAAACAAATATGTCAAACATACCAAAAAAAAAAAAAAAAAAAAGCAGTCTTTAATAATACCTTCTTTCCCAAAGGTAGCATGGTATCACCATACTTACAAACTTCACACATGTTAATGTTGCCTCCTGAATACCTTTCTCCCTTCCAAATACCTGGCCCTTTTCACTTGCATTGCCACTGAGATTTATCTTTGTTCATATCTGGCTGGAGAGCTGGTTTGGTAGAAATACCCGTTGTTAATTCATCCTATTATAGAAAACACACATGTGTACACACACATACACACAGTTCTATAAAATGACAATTACTTCCCAACACTGGTTGGCTCCATCTCCAACAGATGGAAAGCATATTCTTCTGTCTTTCTGGCAAAGGGAAGTGTTACCTACCTTGTACTTTGCCTGTTCATTAGAAAATTAATCCATTTCCCCCAAAGAAATCTAGGTTCTCTTTGGTAAGACACATAGAGACCTGAAAAAAGCTGTGCTTGGTGGCACATGTATATGATAGCAACACTCAGGGATCTGAGCCGGTAAGATTGTAAGTTAGAGGCTGCCTGGGCTGCCTTGCAAACTGAACAAAACCTCCAAAACCGAGAATGTCAATTTGATCCCAAAGACTAAATGTTCTTGTATTTAATTTTAATTTTAAAAAAGATGTTTAGCTTTTTAAATTTACCTGTAGTTAGTTTTTATGGATATTGTGAGGTGAAGTCTAATGGGCTTTTTTTCCCCCACCCAAAAAGTGGGACGTTAGTCTTTCCCCTTTATTTTAATTATACTTAAAAGTGTTGATACATAGTTAGGGTATGTATTTCTTTTTTTTTTTTTTTTTT
>NW_026596085.1:16986946-17045425 GCF_907164565.1 Psammomys obesus
CTCTCTCTCTCTCTCTCTCTCTCTCTCTCTCTCTCTCTTTTAACCAGTTTATATCTTTAGAAATTTGTAAGAATGTTTGCTGCTTTTGTTATGTTTGTACTGTCCTCAGCCTAAATTCACCAGATGGGATATGGTCTTAAGTTGTCACGGAGACAGGGTCTCACTATGGAACTTTGGCTAGACTGGAACTTGGTATGTGGACCAGGCCAGTCTCTAGCTATATACCTACCTGCTTCTACTTCCCTGGGTGCTCAGATTAAAGGTGTGTGTCACCATGCCTGGCCCCCTTAAATATTTTTTCAAATTCATGATGATCCTTAACCTCTCAGTTGCTGTAATCAGAGGTGTACACCACCATACGTGGCTTTATTTTTTAAAAATTTAACATCTATAGATTAGTGTCTTATTTTGGGGCCTGTAAATATTTCATCATGGTTGTCAATAGATTTTTCTTTCATGAATTTTTATGGCTGATGTTGTGTGTATTTTTTGACCCTAGAAGAGCTAATGTCTTACACCTGCAGCGTTCTAGTAGATTCTTTTCTTTTTCCACTAAGAGTCCCAAAAACTTGTGAGCTCTGACTGTCTTGGTTCCTTAAGATGTTTTGAGAGTCCTTTTTTGTGATTCCCTTGCCAGAGAGTTACCAGCAGTATCAGTAATAATTATACTGAGGTCAATCCCTAAAGACAAGCTAGAATCTGTGTGCAAACCGTCAGTGGACAGATACACATGCCTAATCTGCTAATTTACATGCACATGAAGCAGATGATACACATACATCCATGTTTAAGGTGACAACTCAGTATGGCAAACTTCAAGATTCCTTTCTTAGTGCTTCTCCTAATATAGCAGCATTGCGTTGTCTTGCTGCTGGTTGGAGGAAGGCTTTTGTCTGAAGTGTAGACTGGATTGTGGAGTGGGCATTTCGTATCCTGTCTTTCTGTTTACGAGACACATAATTTAACTTTTAAGCCTTGATGTATAAAAGGGAATACTAACACATTGTAGATCATGGTAAGGAGAGAGAATATTAACATTTATGTAAAGTATCTGGTAGTATGTGTGGCACGAGTTAGGCATGCAACGAATTAGCAATAGCCATTGTTACTGACCCAAGTTGTTGGTCAGAATTCTCAAACAAGAAAAACAAATGTGTATCTGGGATGTTTCTTGCTTAACATATGATATAGTAAAAGGATCATGACTTTGGAATCAAGAATTTGAGTTAAAGCAGATCAACTCCTAACGTATCTAGAAAAGTGACTTAGAACAAATAATTCATCAGTTTTCCCCCTTGTATCTATCTCTGTCTGTATCACCTAGGGAAACCAGACAGCTGGATATGTTGGAAGTTGCTTAATGTATAATAATTAGTAGTAGTATTAGTAGCACATTCCTTAGACACTGATTAAAGATAAACACTTTTTACTGTTTGGCCTCATTAAATGAAGTAAACCAACAAATTCTCTGATATAAAGATAACTTATAGAGAAGATCACATTTCAGCAACTTCTAGGATCCTGGGTCTCATATGACCTGATAGGGTAGGAGGGTATTTCTGAACTCAAGAATGCTTCAGAAAGGTGAGAAGAGTGATGTATGGCTCAGGAGCACTTCTGAACAAGATAGTTGGACAGGAACAGCAGAAACAGGAAGATGCCATAGGCCATCCAGGACTGTGGAGAATGAGGTATTGTCAGAGAAGCAAGTGGAGGAAAGCTTATTCTCTTGTTCTGGTGACTGGTACTGGAACTTTGTGGGAACATTCTGCTACATCAGGAAGATGGAAGTGGCCACCTCAGAACCAGAGGATAGAACCAATAGAAAAGAGCAGGGTTGTGATTAAGCAGTGCAGTACAAGCAAAAAATAGGAATTGATACTGACCTTACAGTGGTAGTTCAGGGTAGGACATTGAGGCGGACAGGCAATGAGCAACATTCACTATCTTTGCTGTTGAAAATAAGTTAAGCCAGATGTAATGGCATACACTGATAATCTCAGTACTTAGAAGGCTGAGGCGAGAGGATTGCTGTGAGTTTCAGACCAGTCTGGGCAATAGAATGAGACCTTGTTCCCAAAAATTAAAAAAGTGAAAATATATTGGTGACTTCATGCAAATACACACACATCATCTTGCAGAAATCCTTCCCACTACAAATGGCACCACCTAGCATCGTCACATGAGCACCCTGACCATAACGGTTAATGAGTCCTGCGGAGCCCGCCACATTCTGGTCCATAGCCTACCTCTTGAGTGCTACTTTCGAACCTTGTGTATTTCTTTCAATGTTGCTCTGTACTTTGTCTGACATCTCTAAGTGTTTTGTTTTTTTAGTCCCTGTTGTGTACTATATTGTATGAAATAGAAGCTTCTCACTCCCCAGCTGATAATAGTGTACTCTGAGATTCTGGAAATGAGAGAACTTTATCAGTCAGGGTTCCAGTAGAAAACAGATGGCACATTCAAACTGGTAATTTGAGGAACATTTAAATTATACCATTTAGAGTTCATTCAGGAAAAGAGAAGCTTTGTATTCTATGAAGAATATGGCATAAGGAGTTTTGATATAAGAATTAAGAATTGGTCCAACATGGGAAGAACTGGAATTGGGAAAGCCTGCCAGGCTGTTGATGATGACCAGAAAGTAGTAGATATTCTTGGGAGTTTGTGGGGGAGCTGCTGGGAGTCTCTGTCTGCTGGAGTTGTCTCCAGGTATCAGCCTCTCTTTTTCTTCTGTCTTCCTAATCTCTCTTATGCTTCTGTTTGTACACTTTAATCCTCCCTCCCGGAAAAGACTGAAAGTAACCCCAGGCCCAGCCCCAGCTCCTAATCTGCTGAGCATGTGGAAAGGGATGTGGACAGCAATGCAGAAGGATAACCAAATTGGGAAAGTGGCATCTTCTGGCCTGGCATTCATGAATTGTTAATACCTCCTGAGCTAAAGGGCAAGAAGTACTTCCTGGGCGCAAAGAAAATGGCTAAATGTTTAGATTGCCAGATATCTGACAGAGCCATCCCTCTTAGTAGAAAGTCTTTAACAGCCTCAGAAATTGCCTAGTCAGGGCCAGGAGAGTAAATCTGTTGTCCTATCTTCAAACTTCAACAGAAGCCAGAGGGTGGTAGAGCCTATCCATTGTGTCTGGTGTTCTTCCTAGATTGTGGAGTAGTTTGTAGTAGGGTGAGGACTGAGCCTAGAGGGCAGACAGTATATCCTCACAGGGGGTCTAGCCAGAATTATCTTGAGAACCGAAGACTTTTTTTTTTAAGCATGGAATGTATTCTATTGTCATTCTGGCAATAGAAGGTCAATAGTTAAACCTACTTGGAAAGATAACTTTCTTGAAGATAATTGAGAGGACTTTGAGGAGAAAAGAATGAATTAGGGAATATAACACTCTTAGATGTTGACAGAAAGACAACAAAAGTTAATACTAGTTTTCTACAAAACAATGAGGTCACCAGCTTTCCACCAGGCTAGAGAGAACAGTCCAAAGCTGGGACTGGAATATATAGGCTCAAAGTCCTGGACCTCTCTGGCACATCTCTATGCCCTGTCTGAAATGTGAAAAGATAAGAATATGGAGAAAATGAGGAAAGGGGAGAAAAGTGTATTGATAAACCTCTTTCAGATATGCATGAAAATACCTTATTGATGACCAGCTGACTTTGAGATGCTGATTTTTCTTTAGTATGTGCGTGCACCCCCCACCCCCACCCCATACAAAAGACACTTATTAGGTTGTTTTATATGCTGGTGATAAGCTGCAAATACTTCAGGTTTATATTTCTGGCTTATATTTATATTTAGGTTTATATTTATGTTGCTGGCATTTTGCTTTTTCTAACTGCTTTACTTGTAACTGGTACAAAGGATAAACTTGGAACACCTTTTGGTACTTATACTTCATGTGCACCAAGAATATGCAGGTCACCTGATACTTTGCAGGAGATACTTAGCTATTGTTTTTTTTGTTGTTATTGTTTTGTTTTTTTCCCAGCACAAAAAAATATTTAAGTTCCCAACACAAATGAGTTATTTTGGTTTTGAATTACAGAATTATGTCCAAACTAAAATACGAAAAGAAATAACTTTCGTGTAGTGAGAGCTGAAATCTGTGAAGACATTCCGAACAACTGAACTTCTGCCCCATGTAATGCTCTCTAGTTTTTAAAAACTAGAGAGTCTGTTAGGACAGTCCCTTCCTAGTTGCCTTCCAAGTTGCCTTGGCTCTGCTTTTTCCCTGCTTTTTTTCTCTCTTTGCCTTCAGTCTTTCTCTGCCTCTGGTTCATCCACACTGAGTGTACTTGCCATGCTGGTCTAGGAGAGTCTTTTTCTTTCTCTTAACTTCGGTCTCCATTTTTGTGTCATCCTTTTCATCATCTGCCACACACTGCAGTTACTGCCAGATACCACAGTTACTGTTTCTTCGACATCTTTCATTTAAGCATCACTGCCAACTTTGAGAATACTTTTAAGTCTTTTGAGCTCCCTTGGGGCATTCTTTTTTTCTCTTTTCAGCACACATCTTTCTTTTCCACTTACTCTGTAAGCTTTTTTAGCCAGGCTTTATCTGAGAAACACAACCACGTACCACACATAGGATACTAACTGGAAGTCCAGTACTTCCCATGGCTATTGTTTTTGTTTTTTTCCCGTTCAAGTCTATAAACCATTACTACAGGAAAAGAGGGGTCATCCATGGTAAAGGAACGTTCAGGGAGGGCTGGGAACATGACTTCAGAGGAATTACTCCATGTCTCTTTTCCCTGTAGAAGTAGGGTTGGAAGTATCTAGGCAGTCCCAGGCCAAATTGCTGATATCTAGAGTGATATTTAGCCCTGATTTTAGGAAAAATAGGGAACAAATGGCATGTCTATACTTCTAAACCTTCAGAAGCCACTTTTATTACAGAAGAGTTAACTAAACAACATGAAAAGTATTTGTAGGGAGATTATCTCTGGAGGCAGCTTTTCAGACCTTCAACTATGTCTTGTTCAATTTATCCTGTCAGCCACTAAGAACTAAGTTTTAAGAACTAGAAGTATGCTGCAAACAAGGGAAGTTTAGATGTTGATGGAATTGTTCTTGACAGTTATAAAGATGATGGAAGAGGTAGAGAACCAGCTGGAACAGCGTTGGAGGGCAGCACTGAAGAGGCATATGTATGACCTTGTTTAAAAAAAAAAAAAAAAAACCCTGTCTAATCTACTAATACAAATGTGGCCTGTGAGGCTGCCACACTGGGCTCTCAGGAACTTGATGAATTCTGTGCCTCAGTTTCCTCTTCTGTAAAATATGGGTTCTGATCTTGTGAGAATTGAGTTAGTACATGTAATTGCTGGAACAGGGTTAAGCAGTATATTGAATCACCTTAGTAGATTTTCATGGGAAGAAATGGTGTCTCTTGCAGAAGCATTTGGAAGTGATGGGAAGTGATTTTTTTTTTATATGAACATTTAAAAGACTGGCTTTGAGTCATGTGATTATATATAATCAGACCTAGTCCCGTGTCTATTTTAGATAAAAGATATATTAGATGTGCCTTATGGGAGCCAGGCATAGTCGCACACATCTTTAATCCTTGCACTCAGAACGCAGAGGCAGAAGGATCTCTGTGCTCCCTATAGAGTTTGAGGCCAGCCTGGTCTACCTAGTGAATTCCAGGACAGCCAGGGCTACATAGAGAGGCCCTGTCTGAAAAAACCAAGCAAACCAAAAATGTCCATATTTTGGGGCTGGAGAGATGGCTCAGCAGTTAATGCTTATTGCTCTTCCAGAGAACCTGAGTTTGGTTCTCCGCACCCATCTTGGGCAGCTCACAACTGCTTATAATTCTAGCTGGCTTCCAGGGGCACCATCACACAAATAGCATATACTTTCAAAGACATGCACACATACAATAAATCTTTTTTTTTTTTTTAAATGGGTTAAGCTTTCAAGTAGGGTTACTGCCCCTCTGCTGTGATCGTGTTTACTTCAGAAGTCCTCCTATTTCATGCACACCCAAGATAAGTTGGGTTTGGGTTTTTTTCCTCTTAAACCTGGACCCTGGATTTTACAGGCAGCTTGTAAAAGTTCCAGCTCTGCTTTTAGATTGATGATGCTTTGTTTCTCTCACCCCTTTGGCACCACTCTGAATGGTGCTAGTTCTATAAGGCCTAGTTCTTAAGCCATGTCAGTGTCCATGCAGCTTCTACTCTTTACTGTTTTAATGACATATGAAGATAGCAAGGAACAGCATTCTCTGCCCTTTAGGATTTTACATTTTAAATTTAAGGGGAGATGACACATTAAACATTTCTTTGTTTTTATTTATTAGACTATACTACAGTTGTATTGGGAATGAGGAAACAGTAGGAGAGGAAGGAAGAACAGACGTAAAGGTGTGAGGTAGCTGTTGCAAACAGGGTGCCAGGAGGACATCTTTGCTATCTGGTCATGCTTGTCCGTAGACTGAAAAGAGGTGAAAAGAACAAGTCATATGGCTGGCAGGAGGGGTAGTGTTTGTGTGTGTGTGTGTGTGTGTGTGTGTGTGTGTGTGTGTGTGTGTGTGTGTGTGTGTGTAGCATGGTAAGTACAGTCTATATAGAAGGAATGGTAGCCTGGACCAGAGCAAGGAGATGATTAATGTGATTAGTATCTATAGGTAGTCCCATCTTAGCTTCCTTCAAGGAGGACTAAGAACTAACTTCATAGACCACTGTAGGAAAAGTGTAATAGGATTAGCTCATGTAAGTTTCATAGCTTCTTTTTTAAACAGTTGGTTTTTAAAGTCCTTTGATGAAGTTTGACCTTGTCTTATTTTTCTCTGACTCTGAGAAAGAGACAAGCCCAAGCAAAGGCAAAAATAAAATCCATTTAGGTAGCTGGAAAGATGACTTAGTAAGAGCATATACTGCTCTTGCAGAAGACCCAGGTTCCATTCCCAGCACTCACTTCTAAAATCATGACAACTCATTCTCTGGCCTAAATCTAGCCCTAATACCTGTAAATTTGAGGGCAGGCAAGGTCAAGAAGGGCACTTTGGACATAATTTTATGTTAAAAAGAGGTTAGATCTGATGTTTACATGGGTGATTGAGCATAGTTTACCCATAATAATAAACGGTTGAGTATTCCAGAGTCACTAGTCACCATAGACAGTTAATAATTACAGTAAACCTGAACTGGGATGCATTTGCATCTGAGGAACTGGCTTTTGTTTTCAGGATAGCTCTGTTTCTCAGTCAGCGAGTAAAGTAGGCATGGATAGCCCCTGAAACAATTGCTCCATCATTATTTGAGGCTCCTCCTCAGTGTAGAGGCCAGTCTAGTAAATGAAAATAAAGAAATGAAAATGTGTTTTGTCACCTTTCTTCACTATAACTGAAGATGAATAAAAAATTGTGGTTTTGATTGCTTCTAATAACACATCCCAATATTTACTCCAGTTGAATTTGTAAGGTTCATTTATCAAATAATGGAATTGTTTTAAAGACTATTTTAAATGTGTTTACATATACCTAGTGTTTTCTTTGTCTTATTACAAACTCCTACTTTCTTTAGACCATTTATCTGCTTATTTGCAGTATCAGAAATAGATAGAATAAGGAAAAAGGTGAAATTTAAAGCAGTCAGCTTTATCTGGTCTTTGAGTTACTTAGGCTTGATTTTTTGTTTGTGCCAAGCAGATGCATGTCTCATGCTTTCCTTTCCTTTCCTTTCCGTTTCTAGGAGGGCTGCTGGCCTGCTGCTGTGCTGCTGAACAGTATGCAGTCGTTTCGGGAGCAAAGCAGTTACCACGGAAACCAGCAGAGCTACCCACAGGAGGTACACAGCTCATCCCGAATAGAAGAGTTCAGCCCTCGTCAGGCCCAGATGTTCCAGAATTTTGGGGGAGCAGGTGGTGGCAGTGGTGGCAGTGGCAGCAACAGTAGTGGACGACGAGGAACAGCAGCTGCTGCTGCAGCAATGGCTAGCGAGACCTCAGGCCATCAAGGCTACCAGGGTTTCAGGAAAGAAGCTGGAGATTTTTACTACATGGCAGGCAACAAAGACACCGTGGCAGCAGGAACCCCACAGCCTCCTCAGCGAAGGCCTTCTGGGCCTGTGCAGAGCTATGGACCTCCCCAGGGGAGCAGCTTTGGCAGTCAGTATGGGAGTGAGGGTCATGTGAGCCAATTTCAAGCACAGCACTCTGCCCTTGGTGGTGTGTCTCATTATCAGCAGGATTACACCGGGCCTTTCTCTCCTGGGAGTGCTCAGTATCAACAGCAGGCCTCCAGCCAACAACAGCAGCAGCAGCAGCAACAACAGCAAGTACAGCAGTTGAGACAACAGCTTTACCAGTCCCACCAGCCTTTGCCACAAGCTACTGGACAGCCAACCTCTGGCTCATCCCATCTACAGCCAATGCAGCGCCCCTCAACTCTGCCATCTTCTGCTGCTTATCAATTAAGAGTAGGTCAGTTTGGCCAACACTACCAGTCTTCTGCTTCTTCTTCTTCCACCTCCTCCTTTCCTTCACCACAGCGTTTTAGTCAGTCTGGACAAAGCTATGATGGCAGTTACAGTGTAAATGCTGGATCTCAGTATGAAGGGCATAATGTGGGTTCTAATGCACAGGCGTATGGGGCGCAATCAAATTATAGCTATCAACCTCAGTCTATGAAAAATTTTGAACAGGCAAAGATTCCACCAGGATCCCAGCAGGGGCAGCAGCAGCAACAGCAGCAGCCACAACCTCAGCAGCAGCAGCAGCAGCAACAACAACAACAGCAGCAACAGCAGCAGCAACAACAGCAGCAGCAGCAACATCCCCCCCAGCATGTGATGCAGTACACCAATGCTGCCACCAAGCTGCCCCTGCAAAGCCAGGTGGGGCAGTACAACCAGCCTGAGGTTCCTGTGAGGTCCCCTATGCAGTTTCACCAGAACTTCAGCCCTATTTCTAACCCTTCTCCAGCTGCTTCTGTGGTGCAGTCTCCAAGCTGTAGCTCTACCCCTTCTCCTCTCATGCAGAGTGGCGAGAATCTCCAGTGTGGGCAAGGCAATGTGCCCATGGGTTCCAGAAACCGAATTTTACAGCTAATGCCCCAACTCAGTCCAACCCCATCAATGATGCCCAGTCCTAATTCCCATGCTGCAGGATTCAAAGGGTTTGGATTAGAAGGGGTGCCAGAAAAGCGGCTGACAGATCCTGGGTTGAGTAGTTTGAGTGCTCTGAGTACTCAAGTGGCCAATCTTCCTAATACTGTGCAGCACATGTTACTTTCTGATGCCTTGACACCTCAGAAGAAGACTTCCAAGAGGCCCTCATCATCATCTAAGAAAGCAGATAGCTGTACAAACTCAGAGGGTTCCTCGCAGCCTGAAGAACAACTGAAGTCCCCTATGGCAGAATCATTAGATGGAGGCTGCTCCAGTAGTTCAGAAGACCAAGGTGAGAGAGTGAGGCAACTAAGTGGCCAGAGCACTAGCTCCGACACCACCTACAAGTGTGGAACTTCAGAGAAAGCTGGCTCCTCACCCACACAAGGTGCTCAGAATGAGGCCCCTAGGCTCAGTACCAGTCCTGCAACTAGGGAAGAAGCTGCCTCTCCAGGTGCTAAGGACACATCACTGTCATCTGAGGGGAACACAAAAGTCAATGAGAAGACAGTTGGGGTGATTGTCTCTCGGGAAGCCATGACAGGTCGGGTAGAAAAATCTGGTGGACAAGATAAAGGCTCCCAGGAGGAGGATCCTGCCACCGGTCAGAGACCACCTAGCAATAGTGGTATAAAGGAAGTCAGCCACACATCACTTCCACAGCCAGATCCTCCAGGAGGAGGGAGCAAAGGAAACAAGAATGGTGATAGCTCTAATCACAATGGAGAAGGGAATGGCCAGAGCAGCCACTCTGTAGTAGGCCCAAGTTTCACAGGCAGGACTGAGCCTAGCAAATCTCCTGGAAGTTTGCGCTATAGTTACAAAGAGAGTTTTGGGTCAGCTGTATCACGAAATGTCAGTGGCTTTCCTCAATATTCTTCAGGACAAGAAAAGGGAGATTTTGTCAGCCATGGGGAGCGAAAGGGTAGAAATGAGAAGTTCCCAAGTCTTCTACAGGAAGTGCTTCAGGGTTACCACCACCATCCTGACAGAAGGTATCCTAGAAGCGCTCAGGAACATCAAGGGATGGCTAGTGGCCTGGAAGGAACTGCAAGGCCCAACATTTTAGTCAGCCAAACCAATGAATTAGCCAGCCGGGGCCTTCTGAACAAGAGCATTGGATCCCTGTTAGAAAATCCCCACTGGGGACCATGGGAAAGGAAGTCAGGCAGCACAGCTCCTGAAATGAAACAGATCAATTTGTCTGACTATCCCATTCCCAGAAAGTTTGAGATAGAACCTCCATCATCAGCCCATGAGCCTGGGGGCTCCCTTTCTGAAAGGCGGTCAGTGATCTGTGATATTTCCCCACTAAGACAGATTGTCAGGGACCCAGGGGCGCACTCATTGGGACACATGGGTGCTGATGCCAGAATTGGGAGGAATGAACGTCTCAACCCAAGTTTAGGTCCATCAGTCATTCTTCCTGGTGGGTTGGTATCCATGGAAGCAAAACTGAAATCCCAGAGTGGACAGATAAAAGAGGAAGACTTTGAACAATCAAAATCTCAAGCTAGTTTCAACAAGAAATCTGGAGAGCACTGCCATCCTACCAGCATCAAACATGAGACTTATCGTGGCAATGCCAGCCCTGCAGCAGCAGCACATGATTCCATTTCAGACTATGGCCCACAAGACAGCAGGCCCACACCAATGCGGCGGGTCCCTGGTAGAGTTGGTAGCCGGGAAACTATGAGGGGTCGGTCCTCTTCTCAGTATCATGACTTTGCAGAAAAATTGAAGATGTCTCCAGGCAGGAGCAGAGGCCCAGGGGGAGACCCTCATCACATGAACCCACATATGACCTATTCAGAGAGGGCCAACAGGAGTTCTCTACATGCGCCTTTTTCTCCAAACTCAGAAAGCCTGGCCTCTGCTTACCACACAAACACCAGGGCTCATGCTTATGGGGACCCTAATACTGGTTTGAATTCCCAGCTTCATTATAAGAGACAGATGTACCAACAGCAACAAGAGGAGTATAAAGATTGGGCCAGCAGTTCTGCTCAGGGAGTTATTGCTGCTGCACAGCATAGACAGGAAGGACCACGGAAGAGCCCACGGCAGCAGCAGTTCCTTGACAGAGTACGGAGCCCCTTGAAAAATGACAAAGATGGTATGATGTATGGCCCACCAGTAGGTACGTACCATGACCCAAGCACTCAGGAAGCTGGGCGCTGTCTCATGTCTAGTGATGGTCTGCCTACCAAAGGCATGGAATTGAAGCACAGCTCTCAGAAGTTACAAGAGTCTTGTTGGGATCTTTCTCGACAGACTTCTCCAGCCAAAAGCAGTGGTCCTCCAGGAATGTCCAATCAAAAACGGTATGGGCCACCCCATGAGACAGATGGACATGGACTAGCTGAGTCCACACAGTCATCCAAACCTAGTAATGTAATGTTACGGCTTCCGGGTCAAGAGGATCATTCTTCTCAAAATCCCTTAATCATGCGGCGGCGAGTCCGTTCTTTTATCTCCCCCATTCCCAGTAAGAGACAGTCACAAGATGTAAAAAACAGTAACACCGATGATAAAGGGCGCCTCCTCCACCCATCCAAAGAAGGTGTCGATAAAGCATACAATTCCTACACCCATCTTTCTCATAGTCAGGACATCAAGGCTATCCCTAAGAGAGATGCCTCCAAGGACCTTCCAAACCCAGACAATAGAAACTGTCCTGCTGTCACCCTCACAAGCCCTGCTAAGACCAAAATACTCCCCCCACGGAAGGGACGGGGATTGAAATTGGAAGCTATAGTTCAGAAGATCACATCCCCAAATATTAGGAGGAGTGCATCCACAAACAGTGCTGAGGCTGGAGGAGATACAGTCACACTGGATGATATACTGTCTCTGAAAAGTGGTCCTCCTGAAGGTGGGACTGTGGCCACTCAAGAGGCCGAGATGGAGAAGAGAAAAGGTGAAGTGATATCTGACCTAGTCAGTGCAACGAACCAGGAATCAAACGTTGAAAAGCCTCTTCCAGGGCCTTCCGAAGAGTGGCATGGCAGTGGGGATGACAAAGTCAAGACAGAGGCACATGTAGAAACAGTTCCTACTGGAAAGGAACCCTCTGGTACTATGACATCCACAGCTTCACAGAAGCCTAGTGGTAACCAAGGGAGACCAGATGGCTCTCTGGGTGGGGCAGCACCACTAATCTTTTCTGACTCAAAGAATGTAGCTCCAGTGGGCATATTGACCCCTGAGGCAAACCCCAAGTCCGAAGAGAAGGAGAATGATGCAGTCATGATTTCACCCAAACAAGAAAGTTTCCCACCAAAAGGGTATTTCCCATCAGGAAAGAAAAAGGGGAGACCCATTGGTAGTGTGAATAAGCAAAAGAAGCAGCAGCAGCAGCCACCTCCACCTCCTCAACCCCCTCAGATACCAGAAGGTTCTGCAGATGGAGAGCCAAAGCCAAAAAAGCAGAGGCAGAGGAGGGAGAGAAGAAAGCCTGGGGCCCAGCCAAGGAAGCGGAAAACCAAACAAGCAGTTCCCATTGTAGAACCTCAAGAACCAGAGATTAAGCTAAAGTATGCTACCCAGCCACTAGATAAAACTGATGCCAAGAACAAGTCTTTTTTCCCTTACATCCATGTAGTAAATAAGTGTGAACTTGGAGCTGTTTGTACAATCATTAATGCTGAAGAAGAAGAACAGACCAAATTGGTGAGGAACCGGAAGGGTCAGAGATCTCTGACCCCTCCCCCCAGCAGCACAGAAAGCAAGGTGCTCCCAGCTTCATCCTTTATGCTGCAGGGGCCTGTGGTAACAGAATCTTCTGTTATGGGGCACCTGGTTTGTTGTCTCTGTGGCAAGTGGGCCAGTTACCGGAACATGGGTGACCTCTTTGGACCCTTTTATCCCCAAGATTATGCAGCCACTCTTCCGAAGAATCCACCTCCTAAAAGGTCCACAGAAATGCAGAACAAGGTCAAGGTTCGGCACAAAAGCGCTTCTAATGGTTCTAAAACTGACACTGAGGAGGAAGAGGAGCAGCAGCAGCAGAAGGAGCAGAGGAGCCTGGCTGCTCATCCTAGGTTCAAGCGGCGCCACCGCTCAGAAGACTGTGGTGGAGGCCCTCGGTCCCTGTCCAGGGGACTCCCTTGTAAAAAAGCAGCCGCTGATAGCAGCAGCGAAAAGACTGTTTTGGACACAAAGCCCTCTGTTTCTACCACTTCAGAAGGTGGTCCTGAGCTGGAGTTACAAATCCCTGAACTACCTCTTGACAGCAACGAATTTTGGGTCCACGAGGGTTGTATTCTCTGGGCCAATGGAATCTACCTGGTCTGTGGCAGGCTCTATGGCCTGCAGGAAGCGCTGGAAATCGCCAGAGAGATGGTGAGTAAGAGAAACCCTGTTACCAGCCTATGTTCTGGTTACTTCACTTTGGCTCTGTCTTAGACCTTAGTCTTTTTTCTTACACAGTACAAGTTCTTTCCTTGACCCAAATGATAAACAGAAAATCAAGTGTTTTTGGAAGGTGTACCTTAGATTTTCACCTTAGATTTTCACTATAGATTGCAAAGTGTGTGTGTGTGTGTGTGTGTGTGTGTGTGTGTGTGTGTGTGTGTGTGTAAAGCTTTAGGAAACACAGGTCCCTGTTTACCCCTTCTCAACCTTGATTCTTGCTTGTTAGAGGGGTCATTCACTTTCAGCAGTGCAATGTTCATAAATACTTCAGCTAGTTTCTGAGTAGTATATTATTACCATTTAATTTGTTAATTTTTATGAATCATTTTTCAATGTATGGTACTCACAAATTATACTATGGTTATATTTCCTTTTTTTTTTTTTTTTTTTTCTAAAACTTTTCATTGCTCCAGGTTTTGTTTTTGATCGTTGTTTACTTTTTTTGATTTGGTGCAAGGGCTTACTATGTAGTTACTCTTTGAGGACTAGAGATCTAGCTCTTTGGGAGCATATGCAAAACCCCAATTTCTGCCTCAACAATGAAAAAACATCACTCTTTGGAAAGTTCTTGACACATTCCAACACTTCAAAGGAAATGTGGTTTTAAAGAAAATCTGTCACCAGGACTGGTGTTTGCCTTCATAATGTGTCTTCACACATGGCCTCAGTAAAGGTGTGTTCCTCTTAGAGTGTTCACTCAGGAGTCTGTAGCTCCTTGTGTTCTCAGCAGCTCATTCAAAGAATCTCTAGAACTTAATCTTTTATTTATTTATTTATTTTATGTATGGGAGTGTTCTATCTGCATTTACACCTGCCAGAAGAGGGAATCAGTTCACAGTATAGATGGTTGTGAGCCACCATGTGGTTGCTGGAAATTGAACTCATGACCTTTGGAAGAGCAGACAGTGCTCTTAACCACTGAGCCATCTCTCCAGCCCGAACTTAATCTTTTTAATAGAACAGTTTACATATGGGATAAGCAGTTTTCTTCTTGTGTTTGTTCTTGTACAGAAACTTAGGTTTGGAAGGGACCAGAGTATGATTTTCAGGTGCAGTAATGATCTGTACTTTAGGAAATTGCACTGGTCAACTTGTCCACCCTCAGGAATTACATTTTTCAAACAGAAGGAAGGGTGTGAAATTCTGCCTTGTATGTTAAGTAAAACCATTGAAGGGCTGGGACTAGATCCGTCAGCAGAGAGCTTACCTGGCTTGTACCAGAATTCTAGCCCTCAGGCAAACAAATCATTAATATTCTTGTGAGTTGGCAAATTTTGAGAGTGACTGCCAAAGGATGAATAGAGCCTGGTAATGAAGTTGTTTTTAACTTGGTTTTATTCTTTGCAGTAGTGGGAATTAAACCAGGGACTCATGCATGCTACTCAAGTACTCTACCATTGAGCTATAACGCTAGCCCATAATGGACTTATTTATTTTGTTTTTTGAGAGACAATCTCTACATAGCCCTGGTACAGGTAGGTCTCAAACTCGCAGAATCTACACCTGCCTCTGCCTCTGCCTCCCCAGTGCTAGGATTAAGTAAACTTTTTCAATGTGTTAGCATTATAATGGAGACCCAAACTAATTAAGAGTGTGTGGTAGATTCATGGACTAATTAAGGGCAAACATTTTCTAGTCCCCTTCTTCCTCAGTTAATGAAATGTGAACTAGAGGGCGCACTGTGCATGAAGGTAATCCTGATGGCTCTCAGTTTATGGACTGTTCCAAACCCCTAGAGAGATTCTAAACATAGGAACTTTGTGGCCTGGTTTGTGCATCATGAAGACTCAAGGGAGCAGCAAGTAGAGCAGTTAGAATGAATGAGCACAGTAGCTGATGCCTTCTGAGCATGAAGCAGAAAAGGAACTCAGAAGGGATGGCCTGGAAAAATGTTTTAGGATTTATAGTGGGCAGATTTTTTTACTAATAGGGCAGCTAAAAGTAAGTGAGGGGGTCCAGGGAATATCTGCTAAGGTTCCAGCTTAGCCAGCATATGGTTAGAATAGGTGGGAGGGTGTATGGAAAGACATCACTAATGGAAAAGAGGAGAAAAGTTTACAGTTGGTGTGTTGTGGACAGAAAAAAAAAAACTAGATATGGAAGCAGTTCAGCTCAAAATACATGTTATAATCAGCAGTAGGCTTTAGTATGGTGTTTTTAAATAAGAATTATTTCTTACTTAGTTTCCCAAATAAAAGTAAAAATAGTAAACTTTAAAATTTAAGTTCTTTGGAAGAAGAAAAGTGCCATTGTCACTCCTGGGAAGGTCAGAGAACAACTTTTAGGAGTAGGTTTTTTTGTTTTTGTTTTTTTTTTTGTTTGTTTTTATTTTGTTTTGTTTTAAACACATGACTTCCAGGATTTGAACTCAGGTCATCAGGCTTGGCTGTAAGTGCCTTCATCTCACTGAGCCATCTCACTAGCACCAATACAGTAAACTTTTAAATCCAGGTCGAAAGTGAAATAGGAAATCATAACATCTGTTTAACAAAGAGCTTAAGTTATTATTATAATTATCTCAAATTACAGTTGGAAGAGGGGGTAGAAAGGGCAACTTAATGTTTTCCAGCTGAGCATCATGTCACATACTCAGCAATTGGGAGGAGGATCAGGAGTTCAAGGCCATCCTTGGCTACATAGCAGCTTTAAAGCTAGTGTTGGCTATATGATAAACAGTCTCAAACAAAAGTATGACTGGTTTTTTGTTTGTTTGTTTGTTTTTAATAGCTTTCTCAAGATAGCTCACAGTATAGTATTAGGAAACTACAATTGTATTTAATTGGGGTGAAAACTGAGGTGAAACAATCATTTTACTAGCCAAAAGACCCCCCCCCCCCTTTTGCATAGTAGTAACCAATTCCCAGAGATCCTAGAATGTAGCTTAAGGCCTTTGCAGATTGAATTGAAACTAGACAAAGTGCTTTACTGTTTGGTCAGATGTGCTTTGAAGTGGAATTGATGCTATGGATGCATGCTTTCTTTGCGGGCCTGGCATACTTCCTATTACAGGAAATGGAAGGAGAGCTAGAGAAATGGAAAAGAGAAGACAGGATTGCTTCTGATGCTGTGATGGTCAAGGGTCACATTACCCCTGATTCATGACATAAGCCAGGTCTGGTAGAATTACGTAAGCTGTATGTATACACTTAGAATCTGATGCTTAATTTAAAAATGTTGGCACATACTGGCAAGAAATGAATAAGGAAAACTTAAGAACAACCTCATCGTTTGTGCAGGTGTACAAATATTCAACCCAAATTGGATCTCAAAAGATAAAGATCCTTTGGATAGAAGTGGTACCCACCATTCTACTGGCATCTCATCCCTCTTACATGTGTTGCTAAAAGAGCAAAGAAGTAGATGCTAGTAGAAGGAAATGCTTTCTATGTAACTATAGAAGGAAATACTATTAGTGTAACAAGTCTCAGGCATGGCCCATTGTGGCCGAATCTGTGGAGGTGTCTGGGCATTTTTAGACTTTGAAAACTCTGAAATCTTGGTTCAGATGTAAGGCCCCTGTTTTGAGTAAAAGTTCCTCAACTTGTACAAAACTATTTTAAAATGCTTCAGCCAGGTAATAGTTAGAAGCAATATGATAATTGCTAGATGGTTCCTTTTGTTGAATTCAGTATAATTTCTAGGTGAAAAAATAAAAATATATCAATATTCTGAAAAGGCAAGCCCTCAAAAAATGAAATGTTTGTTTTCTGGTTTGAGACTTTGCACCTCCCTTTTCAGAAAGCAGGGTTTATGTTTTGGCTAAGTTGGAAGCCAGCCAGTTCCATTGATTTTCTTGTCTCCATCCTCCTTGGCACTGGGGCATTTATGGGGCTCACCCACTTTGTTATGTGGTTGCTGGGATCTAAACTCCACTCTGCTGAGCCATCTCTCCAGCCTCCGAGGTGATCTTCTTGAATCCCAGCACCAAACACTTAATTGATCCACCCAGCATTTAAATCAGCATCTGTTATATGTGTCGGGAATAAATCAGGTCAAATAAGTGAAATGAAGCCATGTGATGAAGACCAAGTAGTTGCTTTAGACTGGGACCAGGTAAAGATTTTCTGAGAATCTGAGAGGAAAATGATAAAAAGAGTCAGCCATGGGATCAGAGAATACTTCAGGTAGAAGAACTGACTGGCACAGCGGGCCACCGGGAGGGATGAAGCTTGGTGGGTTAGGAAACGTAAATGGCTTTGGTGCAGAGGAGGTGGTTGAAATAAGAGCACAGTGTGGTTGGAAAGGAAGGAAAGAACTAATGCATTCGACCTTGAGGACCAGAGTGGAAACAAGTTCACCTGCATGCAGCACCACTCCTTAAGACAGCAAGTCCTGGAGTAGGAACAGTTGGTAAGGAAACAAGGATTTATATCTTGTCTCTGTTAATTAGATCTAACATACTTATTTATAAGTTAAGTGTAAAAACTCCAGTTCAAGTGTTTCTAATGCCTGGTTTCCTAAGTTTTTCAGCCAAGTGGCACTGTAGCTTAGCTTAGTCAGCACCTGTGTAAATGCTGTGAAGCCATGGGTCCCTGGATGCTGTGAGTTCGTGTAAGCACCAAGAAGGTCACCTGAATTGGATAGAGTGAGTGGGAAAGGCCTCAGGCCTGAACTGCCTAGAGTCCTACTGCATTTAGGCCTGCTGCCATTGGAGTAACTTGTGTAGATAGAAGATTGTCAACATACGTCAAGAGCCACAGCTCTGCTTTCCCAGGCTCTTCCACTGTGCCCTCAGAAGCTTGTGATCCACCAAGAACATGTTTTTCACTTTTAATCTTACCAGCCTCTTTTGGGTTCCTCAATGTCACTGTCTCCCTTGCCTACATGCATGAGTTTCAGGCAGAAGCAAAGTCTTTAGGAATTAGCCTGTGGACCATACCCTCTTCAGGAGACAGTGTCCTTCACTATGACGCCTTAGACCAGATCACAAGTGGTGAACATGTTGCATTAACAGCCATGTTATTTCCTTCTCTCACCCTCCTTTCCTTCCTGTGCTTGTTGATTGGTATCTTAGTGAAGTTGCTAAGCTTAAGGTCCTGGCAAGACTGGACTTGGCTTCAGCCATGCTGCAGACGCCTTTCTTATCAAACACTTTCAGTAATGGAATCTTGGTGACTCTGGCATTCTGTCTTCCCAGACCTATATTATTCTCACCCTTTAGAGAAAAGGGGAAGGGGAATATGGACAAGAACTTGCTGCTCAATTTTAGAAGACCATGTTCAAGCCTTTCTAGATTAGGTGTAGAAAACTCAGAAACTGTGTAGACATATACAGAAGCACCCTGTGATACTTCCCATCAGTAAACACCAAGTGTGATCCTCAGCTCCTTGAATTTGGATCTCTTCATTGGTATATTTTTAATTTTGACAGTTTGTCTATTTTCATCCTCTACTGTTTTGTTTTGTTTTGTTTTGTTTTTTAAATCCCATTTATAAAAGAAAACTTATGCTATGGCACCATCTTATTAATGCTGCCCAGGGCCAGAAGGAGGGAGCACAAAGGCCCTGGAATTTACTAACAGTCTTTGAAGACACTAGAGGAATTTGTTAGCAGTTAGTGATTGCAGAACTTTAGAGACTTAAGAATAGCCTTCATTCATACATTCTTCTAGGAATTGATTTCTTAGAAAATGGTAATGCCTTATAGCTTCTTACCCTATGCCTTATCTTGAGAAATAGTGCAAGAACTTTTGAGTTGTTGGGTGAATGAGCTGTGTCTCGACAGTTACTAGAAAATAAAAAATTGAATGTAGGAGACAGGCACGTTGAGATGTACTTGTAATCCCAGTACTTAGACTGAAGCAAAAGACATGGCGAGTGCCAGGCTAGCCTGAGCTACCTCATGGGTTCCAGGCCAGCCTGGGCTACAAGTAAAGTCTGTCTCAAAAACAAAACAAATGGAGTGGCTTGATAAAAATGCTTGCTATGCAGCATAGTATGAAGACATGAGTTTGGAAAAGCAGCAGAGTGCGCCTATAATCCCAGTGCTGGGGACAGAAACAGGCTGACCTCAGAGGCTTGCTGGTAAGCCAGTCCAGCAGAACTAGTGAGCTCCAGATTCAGTGAGAAACTTTGTCTTTAAAAATAAGATGGAGAGGGCTAGGGAGAAGGCTCAGTGGTTTAAAGTACTGGTATTCTTTCAGAAGACCCACATTTGATCCCCACAAGGCTGCTCACAAGTATCTGTAACTCCACTCTCTGGATCAGATGCCCACCCCAAACTTCCCTGCTCCCCCCAAAAAAAAAGATGGAGAAAAAGACACTGCATGTTGGCTCAATATGTATATGTTTGTGCAAACAGACATGCATCACACATATAAATGAAAGAAAGAAACAAACAAAAAAATGGCAGTAGGAGAGAAACATTTAATCATTCAGAGTTTCTAATTTTGCCATGTTACTTGGAAGTTTCTATTTTCTTTACCTATTGAAGTACTCTTGGCCTCTCACTGACCCTCTTCCTCTTGAGAGAAGCAGAATGAAGTGTAATGGATAGAACCTGTAATCATTACCGTTGTTGCTGAGCAGGCTCCCAGTGTTGTATCCTTAGTCTGCATTTGGACAGGGTAGCTACAAGTGACAAACTCATACTTTGAGAAAAACTGAGGTGTCATTTTAGAGAACTCGGTATTGGTGAGTTGATCACAGACCTAAACACCATACCGCTCTTGAAGATCTGGACCAAACTTTGCCAGTACAAGTTACCAGGAATAAGAATACCTGTGGGAGTCAGAATGACCTGAAATGTGTTTAATGGGACTTCTTCCAAGGCCTGGCTAGGAGACTGGAGGCAGTTATTAACCTTGGGTTGTGGAAACCATGATCTGTGGGCAGTTTTCACTGGCAGTAGCTTAAATATGATACCGTTTCCATATGGTTGAGTGTCCCCAACATTTCAGTATTGAAACTTAATTCCAACTATGAAGTATAGAGAAGATGGAAGCTCATCCATATATGTTATTTAAGGGTGGGATGATTAGGTTTCAATAGGGCCTTAGGATGATTCTTCCATGATAAAATTCCTGGTAGCTTTCCAAAGCCATAAGCATAAATTTGTTCCTTTCTGCTGGAATTTTACTATTCTGTGAATAGAGTAGCTTTGCTTGCCGGGACCTTGACCTGTGAAGTTTTATTTAATTGATAGTTTACACAGATGAGAGTATTGTGGAGACAGAGAGGGGCCTGGGCAAGAAACAGGAAATTAAATGCAAATATTGTGCATAGAGTTTGTAAAAAATAAAGGCCCTTAGTGTAGAAGGTTGGGACCATATTTGGAGATTTGTGTTTCAATAGTATCTTCAGTGGTTAGAAATCTTATTAGAGGTGTCTGACTGTGGCAGATAGTATGTCAGATCATAAACATTTTTATTTGGGTGCCTCACAGATAAGCAATTTAGCAATTGGTTTCCTGTGTGTGTATACTGAGTTCAGAGGTGGGCTGAGCCCTAGGGAGCAGCAGTGCTATAAAGAGTTACTGCCTGGTTGGTGGTTTCAGTCAAAGGATGACCTTTTAGCTTCGCAAAGCACAAAATGTAACCATTCTTTTTATCCAGCCAGTACAGTGTTTGACAATTGGTTAAAAACAAACAAGCAAACTACAACTTAGAATTGAAGGTTTTAAGCTCTATTAGTTGCATTTCTACACTTACAGAAGATGCTGTTCTCTTTCTTCATCATGCAGGTTCAGCCTTTTCTCAGGTTCGCAGAGGAAAAGTGCTAATTAATGCCTTAAGTCTAGTCCTGGCTGAGCGCTTGGAGCTGAGCCTCTTAACACAAATCCGTTTTCTTAACATGGGAAAAATTTTTCTTAGACAAAACATTTTTAGGGAAGCTGTATGTGGGTAAGAAAAAATACAAACCGATTTAAAAACAAGCCAGCTAGGTAGCCCACAGAACATCACTAGTGAAGCCTCCTCTGACATGTAATAATCATAGTTCTGACAGTGTATTAGCATAAAAACATGGGTACACTGCACGAGCGAAACCTTGTGAGTAATGTTTTAATACATAGAAGGAATGGAGAATGGATTTAACTTAAATTGTTGCAAGTGGGTGCATTTTGTTTGTGAGATTGCTTTGTTTTGCTTCCTTAAATTATTGCTGATCCCGAAGATTAAAACTGCAAAGAATTGGAGTTAGGGAATTACAGGGCATTTAAAACTCACAGCAAATGGCCAATACCTGTGCCTGCTATAATGACAGTTGAAGTTCAGCCCTGTGTGGAACGGAGTGACTGGGGGTTAGCCTAGTCTCTAGACGTGGACTACTTTACAATTACCCTCCCTCTCGACCTGGTCTCCTGCTGCTGAAGTGGAAAATAAGGAAAATAACTAGAAGTACCTTTTTTTTTTTTCCTAAAGATTTATTTATTATGTATACAGTGTTCTGCCTGAATATGTGTCTGTATTCCAGAAGAGGGCACCAGATCTTATTACAGATGGTTGTGAGCCATCATGTAGTTGCTGGGAATTGAACTCGGGACCTCTTGGAAGAGCAGCCAGTGCTCTTAACCTCTGAGCCATCTCTCCAGCCCCATTTCAGCTTTTTATATGGAGGAGTATCGAGGATTGCCCTATGTGACTTTTTTTCTTGGGGGGGGGGTAGGGAAGACAGGGGGGTTGAGACAGGATTTCTTTGTGTAGCCTTGGCCCACCCTGGACTTGCTTTGCAGACCAGATTGGCCTCAAACTCACAGAGGCTGCATGCCTCTGCCTCCCAAGTGCTGGGCTGAAAGTTGCGCACTACCACCACCCTGCTCTATCTGGCTTTTTTTTTTTTTTTTTTTTTAAGTTTTTCCTCTTCGTTGTTATAAGCATGTTCAGGACTTTCTGTTTTGGTTTGGATTTTTGGCCTTAACCAATGTCCTTATACAACAAGATCCCCCTCACTTCTCAGCTGGATAGTTAATCTCCATGTTACTGACCTAAAGACAAACACACCAGGCTCACAAAGCCAGAGAGGCAGGGCCAAATATTAGTCTCTGAAGAAGCGGTGCTACCATGGGGCAGTGCAGCTCCCCATCCCATGTGCTTCTGATCCTCATTTCTGTTCTGCATCTCATCTTTTTTTTTTTATGAATCATATTTATTAATAAACTGTGATTTGATTATTATTTTTATTGAGACGGTCACACTTTGTGGTCCTAGCTATAGACCAGGCTGTCCTTGAACTCAGAAATGATCTGCCTCTGCCTCCTGAGTGGTGGGATTTAAGGCTTGTGTCACCACACCCAGCATTTCATCTGTTTTTAGACTAACTATAGTTGAGGTAGAAAACAAAAAAGGTATCAAAATGCATACACAGAAGGCATATACTGAAACAGTTGTTTAATGGAATTTTTATCTTCCTGCTTAAATCTTATCAACAAAGATTTAATTAGTTAATTTTTGAGATAGAGTCTCATTCTGTAACATAGGCAGACCTGGAACCCACTATGCAGCCTAGGCTTGTCCTCAGACTTGTGATACTCCTGCCTCAGCTTTCTTTGTAGATGTGGGCCCCTGTAGATGGCTGTAGATTTGTTTCAAAAAACAAGTTTTAGATTATACCTTGGAGTCACTTGGATGAAGCCTGCTTTCTTACAATATTCCTAATGTAGAGTCATAACTATGAGGCAACAGAAAATAATCTTTAATTCAGAACATTTAAGTATATATTCTCTGACAAGAAGACAGTTTCTATCTTTGCCTTCAGTTCCCCAGCAAGACTTGGGATTTAATTCATTCCTTACTCTCACTGAGATTTTACTTCCAAGTCCAAATTGCCCTGGTTGGTAATGGAATCTTTGGAATCTTTCTTGAGAAAGAAGCGTCGTAGCAGGTGGCAGGTATGAGCTGCCTCTTCAGGGATCCTGAAGGGATCCTCTTCCACTCTGCTCACTGACACCACCATGTACCACAGCTCACCACAGTACACCTCAGGGGTCCTGTGACCTTTGGTCTGAGGTCAGCCTTTTGTGTGCATGTCCTCCTCCCAATACCAGGACCCTCTTCTCTATCCCTAACACAGCAACAGTCTTGTTGGCCCTTGTTCCCACCCTTTAGTTCACCCTGGTGTCTGTCCTCTGCACCCACATACAGGTTCTTCCACAGGGAATGTCTTTCCTCTCTAAAGTATCATCATTCCTTACTCTAGGAAGCTTTGTTTCTTTGATTTTCCTTTTGGTTTCTCTGCGTAGCCCTGGCTGTCCTGGAACTTGTCCTGTAGACCAGGCTGGCCTCAAACTCAAAAAGCTCCCCCTGCCTCCTCTTCCTGAGTGCTGGGATTAAAGACATGGGTCACCACACCCTGCTGTTATCCTAGGAACGTCTAATTCACTTGTCCTATTCCGCTCAAATAACACTTGCTCAAGAATACCATCCTTACCACCTTAACCAGGTCACAGACAGTACCTCAAGGCCCTAAGGTACTGTATACCACAGTTGATGTTTTGCTTTGCCTCCAGACCATTCTGTGAGTTTACTGTGGGCTCATGGAGTGTGATTTTGGCTCCTTGTTTCAGCCCCTGCTCAAAAAATATAAAATAAAATTTTTATTGGATAAATAAGAAAAAATGATTATATTTACAAAATTGACAATTCATGAAACTTGAATAATTAGGGAAGTTTGCTGAGAATGAAAGGCCACCATCATAAGAGTTACATCCCAAAGAACATCCGCTGAGAAGGGCCAAAATCTTTTTTTTTTTTTATTCCATAGACTAACTTGGATTTTGTGATTTTTATGAAAAAGCATCAGGCCCAGATGCAGGTCCAGGTGAGGGTGCATGCCTTTAATTCCAGCACTTGAGAGGCAGAGCAGGCCAGCCTGGTCTACAGAGTGAGTTTCAGGACAGCCAGAGTTACACAGAGAAACCCTGTCTCAAAAAATAAACAAATCAATAAAATAGCAATAAGAAGCATCAGTACTTTTTTTTTACCCCATTAGTCTTCACAACTAATACAAACACACACACACTTTATTTTTATGTTTGTTTAGTGTGTTTATTCAGGGTTTGTAAAGCAGGAGCAACAGCAGAAAAGTTATCCTGTGTCTTAGACCTAGTAACTTCCCATTGTTTATTTGCTAAATGGTAAAATCTATTTTCTAAGTTGTATGTATTATAAATATATTCTTACCTAATCAAGGTTGTAGCTAAGTTCTCCTGTCCTGGTAGATGAAGTACAGAAATTTCAGAAAGATGAAGGTATATGCATACTTTTAAAGAAAACTCTCGTTTACATTTTATCTCTTTCTCCCTACTCCATCCCATTTCCTTGGAGAGAAAGGGTTAATGGGAGGTGTGCAGTTCTCAAAAGGAAAAAACCCTTCTAAATGGACAGAAAACATTCTGACTTCAGTGTAAACTGAAGGTAGGCCAGACCTATAGACACAGGCAATAAGGAGGGAATTAGGGAACATGCTCTCCTTGGACCAGCAAGGAGGCCAGGAACATAACTGAGAGATGCTGTCAGAGTGGCTAAACTCACAGTTGGATTTTGATCCTACTTTCTAAGTTTTGCAGTATTTCTGGAGCCAACTACACCTCACAGCTGCCACTTCCTTAGCCAAAGACAGTAACTCTGGGCAGGTTTATAATGTAGCTTGAAAGGCTTTCCCCAAGGGAATACTTTCAGCTTCAGTAACATGTTTTTTGGATGTATTTCCTAGTGGCCTTGAGATAGCCTGCCTTTCTCAGGTTGGGGTTATTGGCATGTGCCACTGCACAGCCAGAACCACTTTAAAAACAAAAACCAATGACACTTACTTGTTATTTCTATGTGTATTGGATGAATGTATGCTGTGGCATACATGTGAAGGTCAGAGGACAACTTGGAGGAGGAGTCTGTTCTCTCCTATGTGTGTCCACACCCAGAACCACTTTTTAATGGGAGGTTTTGTGGGTGTGAAAATTTCAGTGTAACAGTTTCATTCAGAGATTATGTCTGTCTTTGGGGACTTTGTTGTTCTGTGTGATTTGTTTTGTTTTTTACCTTTTTAAACAAGGTGTCTTGCTTTGTTAGTCAGGCTGGCCAAACTTGAAATTCTTCTGCTTCAGCTTTCTGAGTTCAGAGATGACAAGTGTGCCACCATGCTGGGTCTTTTTTTTTTTTTTTTAAGGTGTTGGTTAGATTAAAACTTGTATACAGGTGGTCACTGTAGGAAGCAGATGACTTTGAAAAGTTAGGGAAGCTGAGTTGGTAGATTCCTAGTTTCCTGACCCGTTGGCCCTTGTGGCAGGAGGGTCTCCAGGAACTGCAGATGGTGCCTGAGTAGTCTAAAATGAGCAAGTAGTGCTGTGAAGCTAGGTAGAACAGTGGCCAGGTGCCTCCGGCAGGACAGTGGGGTAGCAGGTCTGCTTAACACGTAACACCCAGGCACTATCTGTAGAGCTGGAACTGTCTAACAACTCAGGTGGTTCAGATTGGGCTCAGTAAGTCCTCAGGTTGTCAATGTTTTTCAACTCCTGATAATTCATTTGTTTGTGTGTGTTTCAGTCCCCGGTTAAATGTCTTGAAGTGAAAAAAGAGACTTTTTTTTTTTTTAAGGTAATAGTCAAGTATAGAATACCTGAGAGAGGAAGTCCAGTGAAAGTAACAGTAGATTTAGGGGTATGGAATGAAGCTGTTGGGAGCCAACAGTTCTCACCAGTAAAAAGTGGAAATGCTGAGATGCATATAGCTGTCTCACTGACTTATAAAAAGGCTCTAACAAAACTGGTAGGCCCTCACAGTCTGCTTGTTTTAGGCACTAGTCCATTTTTAATGGAAAAAACAAGTTAATAAATACATAGCTTAGTTTTTCTTAATTTAATAGACTAAATTAATACACGTACACTGTACCCAATTTTGACATTAGGTGCCAAGAATATGACACCTGTGCAAAGATCTATTTCATGTATTTTATAAACCAAGACAACTGCATTTCTTGTAGTTTATAAGATTCTTTTACAGTGATTTTACACAACTTAATAAGGAAAGTATAGCAGATGTCCCTATTTTACAAAAGTAAGGTTGATATGTTGCCTTTTGGCCGTCAGCCTTTTTTGTTCACTAGACCTGTCCTAATTTGGACCTGGATAACAGAGCGACCTTGTTTAGTCTAAAATGTCAGTTAAACCTGGAAACTTTGTCTTACGTATAGAAGTAGGCTTTAACCAGTGAATGCTAACATGACTGCTAGCTGATGTCTTGTACTTACATATTTAATGAATTCAGATTCTGAATTTGACACGTGCAGAGCAGCTGTGGGACATGAGTGCAAGTGGAACATCTGTGCACCTGTTGGAGCACTAATAAATGGAAAGAACTCTGGGCTTCCTTGGCCCTCTGAGTTGGCTGTGAAGACTCAGGGTTATGGTTCTAGGGCTGGTATGAGTATCATTCTCCAAGACAAAACACACTGTGCTCCCAGATGAGAACTTTGATAGAGAATCCTGAGGAGAGTATCTTGCTTTAAGGAAGCAAAGACTAAAACGTGTACTGTGCTGACCAACACTGTAAAGCATTCTGGAAATAAAATTATTGGGCTGAAGAGTTACATCCCATAACCATAAAAGGGTAGTGTAATGCCCTGGATGGAGACCATGTCACACTCATATGGCAGAAGTGCACAGTGAAGTCAGTAGCTGTTTCTGCCCTGGAGAAAGGAGGTGTGATTAAGAGAGAAGAAACTTCTTATTGGTAGCCAAAAATGAATATTTTTTTCTACATTTTTCCAAGCATCAGCTTTTTAACTAATACTGGAAAAGTCAACTTCATTAGTTTGCTCTAAGTTTCTAATGTGTATTCCTTGCATTCCTTCCATCGGCCTGTATTTTCAGGGGGCCTGGTCCAGGGGATGCTAGACCTCCCAGTTCAGGGTCCGGATAAATGTGACTGACTAAATACTGTAAGCATGAACAAAAGAATGTGGTACTGGAAGCTGGAGGACACAGTGGGGCAATGCAGTCTGCAAGGCTTGCTCAGAATTGATCAGCATCGATGCACTAATAATGCTCTGTCCCAGTTGCTGCAGTCTCTAGGCTGCTCAAAGATGTTCACTAAGCAGCATGACTATTCAGGTCACTCTTAGCTCCCAGAGGGAAGTGCTGTTCTGGGAGTGAAGAGTCATATAATATTCCTCCTCTGCAGCTTCCCTCAGATGAGGGTTAGATGGCTCCTAGTTGATTCAGACCCTGTAGCTTGCCACTTCAAGTCACCAAACCCTACCTCTAGACAGTGACAAGCACTTGTGAAAAGTCAGGCTGCATGAATGTTTAAATCTGCCCAGAAACGAAGATATTTTGTGTTTATTTACAAGTTTCTGATGTCTAGAAATAAAAGGGTTTTATGTTTGTTTGTTTTGTCAGAGTTGTTTGAAAATAATTTTTACTCTTTTTCTATTAAAAGAAAATTAGGACTCCCTGAGCTCTGTCTAATGTTTGGCTGTGGGTCTCTGCATCTGTTTCCATCAGCTGCTGGGTGAAGCCTCTCAGAGGAGTTATGTTAGGCTTCTGTCTACAAGAATAGCCGAATGATATTAATAGTGTCAGGGATTGGATCTCTCCCTTGGGATGGGTCTCAAGTAGGACCAGTCTTTGGTTGGCCATTTCCTCCATCTTTGTCCCTGCACATCTTGTAGGAAGAACAAGTTTTGGGTTGAAGGTTTTGTGGGTGGGTTGATTTCTTTATCTCCCTCCACTGGAAGTCCTACCTGGCTACAGGATACTCCATATCCCCTGCTGCTAGGAGTCTCAGATGGGGTAGGTAGACTTCCTGGGGCCTCCCCTATCCCAGGTCTCTGGCACATCCCCCACCTCTAGTATCCTATCTGTTCTCCCACCTGGTCCTCTCTCTCCTGCTCTTCCTACTCCTTATCCCACCCTTGTTCCCTTTCCCACCTCTTCTACCCAGTTCCCTCCCTCCACCCACCTCCAATGCCTATTAGCCTTCTGCAGGAGATTCAAGCATCCTCTTTGAGCCCTCCTTGTTACTTAGCTTCGTTGGGTCTGTCAATTGTTGCATGATTATCTTGTATTTTATGCTGATATCTACTTAAGAGTACATACCATACATGTCTTTTTGGAGCTTGGTCACCTCACTCAGGATATTTTCTAGTTTCATCCATTTTCCTGCAAACAAGTTTCTGACTCTGATGCTTCCCTTTGGATCCTGTTCTCCTAACTAGGGTGCCTTGTCTGGCCTCAGTTGGGAGAGGATGTGCCTAGTTCTGCAGCAACTTAATGTGCTAGGGTGGGTTGGTACCCATGGGGTCCTCTCCCTTCTCAGGAGGAGGGGAGGGGAGCGATGGGGTGAATGGCTGTGATCAAGATGTAAAGTGAATAAATTAATTAATTAATGGAGGAAAAAAGAAAATTGAAAATTCTCTTCCTTTATCAGTTGAAGCTGTTGTCTGAATAAAAGCACCAGAGTATGGTGGTGACATGCCTGAAATCCCAGTATTTGGAAAAGGCAGGTGAACCTTTATGAGTTTGAAAGCAGCCTGGCTTACATAGCAGGTTCCAGGCCAGCCAAAGCTACAAAAAGAAAGAGAGAGAGGAGAGAGAAGAAATAATGCTAACATGAGCTATATGAGACCTTGACTTCAAAAAGGGGGGTACAGAAGGAAGGGAAAAATAAGTGTCAAGATTTAAAGTCATAATGAAGCCCCACTGAGCTGTATTGTCTAGGTACTGACACTGTACTCCCTAAATCAAGGGGGACTTCAATATAATTACAGTAAGGGAGAATGAACAAAAATTTTTTCCATCAGGTAAAACAAAGAATGAAAATCTAATTGGAAATTATACCGGCTAAAGTGTAGATTTGGGTATAAAATGGGCAAATGGAGATTTTTATATAGATAGGTTCTTATATTGACAGTTGGCACATGGGAGGTATTTCTTTGGAGTTTCTCTTATTTGTTTGTAGACCAGGCTGGCCAGGAATACAGAGAGCTCTGCCATCCTGCCACATGACTGCTAGGATTAAAGGAATAGATCTAGATGTCTTTGTAAAATGTGGGATGATTGAATAAATGAAGGGAACTAAAAGGAGCATGCCAGGGTGAGGGGAGTTAGACTTGTTAGTAGAGAAAAGCTATAGTTGTAAGTTCATTGCTCCCTACCTATGTGATCTTAGCAGGCCCCACTGCTCTAGTTTCTGCTTCTTCAACTAGAAAAAAAAGAACAATGAAAACAGACCCAGTGTGCTGCCTTCAGGGATCTTGTGATGACAAAACTGACTTCATGAAAAGGAAATGAAATTGTAGTTTTTCCCATAAGGGAGAAATTTGTTACATTAGAGAATGTACAAGAACAATAAGCAGTCACTTCTGTGTCGCTGTGAGCTTCTCGGGAATTCCTGTGTACTTGATATGACATACCACGTACCTGTTACCTTATAGTTCTACAGGTTGGAAGCCTAGTGTGAGAGTCCCACTTGCTGGAATTCAGCTGTCATCTGGGTTCTGCTCCTTTTCCAGAAGCTTAGAAAAGATTTTGTTTGTGTGCCTTTTTCGAGCTATCACTACCTACCTATATTCTTTGGCTTGTGGCCCTTTCAAAGTCAGTAGCAGGCTTGCACATGACCTCCCATTTCCACATCTCTCTGATGCCTACAATTCTGCCCAACTTTAAGAGAGGCTTTTTGTTTTTATCAATGTGTGTGTTGAAAAGAGATCCATCCCCAGATAATTACATACTCTCCCCATATTGAGACTTGCCACCTCTGCAAAGTATTAAAAGTCTCTAATTGTGGGGGTTCAGATGAACATCATTGGAGGCCTTAATTCTGCCTTCACACCCGTAATCTTTACATTGCTGTAAAAGGTGTACAGAAGTCTAGTAGAGAAAACATTAAATGGCTCTCAGAAAGCATGGATTCTAGCCAGTCATTGTAACTTCGTAGTTCTATGTTACAAGTTAAGGAGTTGATTAGTGGTTCTGAATCTGACTGTGTACTACAGAATGAGAATTTGCCCTTTTAGCTTAGCTCCTCCTGGTGCTCCTGGTCTCTAGACTATAGTTTTGAGAAGGACTGAACTAAATCATCTATAAGATGCTTTCTCTGAGGTCCTCATAACCCCTGCAGGATATCTCTTCTTTGGGTGCAATGCAGTCAGTTTATTGTAATTTTTAAAATTTTGTTTTATTTATATGAGTGTTTTGGCTGCATGTTTGTGTATATATCACATTAGTGTCTGGTGCCCCAGGAAGTCAGAAGAAGGTGTGTCATCCCTTGGAACTCTGGATTTGGTATTAAAAATGGTTGTGAGCCCCATGTAGGTGTTGGAAACCAAACTCAGAGCCTCTGGAAGAGTAACAGTGTTCTTGACCATTGATTCATCTCTCCAACTCCATATCATGCTTTTTAGTTGAAAGAAGCAAGTATCATTTTATTGATGCAATTTCTTGGTGAGTGATGAGTTCACAGTCTTCATGAAAAAGACAAGACATATGGTCTGGGCTGTTTGGGAGCAGGCTGCTTTGAGAGGTCCTTCCTGCCGGGGACAAAACAGCTGGTGTTGAGATAGAAAGGAACAGGTATCCATGTACCTGCCCCTTTTCTTCTCTGTCTCTATCTGTACATAAGTACTAACAAGGCCACTTTGTGGGTGATTGTTCAATGTTTGGTCTGTAGGACATGTAGTGTGCCATTGGCCTATAGTAAGACAACAGCAGTTCTGATCCAGCCACTTTTTAAAGTCTGCATTAGTGCTTTCAACACTTAAACGTTTCTGGGGTGAGCACTGTCAGTACTGTCCTTGAAGGTGGACTAAACAAAGATTAGGAAATTGGCAGGTAAGGCATAATGAGGCTGTGGGAGAGTCACTTACAAAGTAGTTACCTAGATTGTAGAGTGTGCAGTTAACCCTTCCTTGCCCAAAACCATCTCAGATAATATTTTAATAGTCCTTCTGTATCAATTATGGTGTGTTGACTATAAGTTGTAAAACCAATTAAAGAAGCAGAAGAGTATGTGTGTGTGTATTGTCCTGTAACAAGTCTGGAGATCGGAGTCCTCGGGTTGGTTGTCACAATGAGTCCAAGTCTCTCTTCACATACTGCTGTTCCTGCAGATGGGCTGGCTTTGTCAGGATTATCTTGTGTTGATTAGATGACTATCACAGATCCTGTTTTCTGTACTAAGAGAGGCTGAACAAGATGGTTTGTTTTTCTGTTTGGTTGTTTGGTGGGTTTTGTTTTGAGACATGGTCGCATTGTGTAGCACCTGGCTGTTCTGGAACTCACTGTGTATACCAGGCTGGCCTGAAACTCACAGATCTGCCTGCCTCTGCCTCCAGAGTGGTGGTGTTTTCCATCTTGTCCATATTTAAGGACAAAGCTTTTACAGAAGCTCTTTTGCTTAGACTTTCAAAAGTATTTGATGCACCATTCTTCAATGGCTACCATGAACTGAGATTCATCCTCTAAGATGGAGAAGGCTGAAACTCAAACCCTCTGGATAAATGAGTGCTTGGGTACCATTAAGAATAAGAAAAGTAGATAGTAGGAATAGCTGGCAGTTTGCCACTGACAGGTTGGCCATCCTCGTTTCTTTGGTTTGGTGATGAGGGGTTTGTTTGTTTGTTTGTTTGTTTTCTGAAGGAGGCATAGACCTTACATCACTTGGAGGTTTCACAAGTGCTCTTAACCGTCCTCGCTTTACTCCAAGCTAAATGGTCTTTGCTTTCTTCTCAGAGGTGCAAGGATACATGGTAAACATTTACTGATTTTATATATATATCCAAAATGATCTTGGCTCTTCTGAGAGGGAGTCATAAGGTCCTGCATCTTTTGATCTCCAGGAGACGTTCTTAGCTGTGACCTAGCCTTCTGCTACTTTACCCCAAACTGTACAGTGGACACGTGCATGTCCTGCCAGGTGAATGCATTAATCCAAATTCATAGCTATTTCATGGTGAACATTTAGGCTTCATAGTTGCCAGTGTTTTGGGAGCTCAGATGTGTGTGTGTAAGGAACACATACATTATATTTTCGTAAACCCAGGAACAAGCATCTATGTCTTCTCATGAGTTTTTCTGGTGGGTTATGGCCACACCCAGGAAGGATTAATAGTCTGCATCCTTCCTCTGGAGGGTCACATATGGACAGGATGAGTACTCACAGCAGCCACATCAAAGTGACAACAGAGATGCGCCCTACTTTAAGAAAATTTGACCATATAAGGAGGAACACTGACTGCAATTAGAGAATAGTGGCTCACATAGCCAGAAATTCATGGCAGGTTTCCTAGTATATTTAAAATAGGATTCATGAATAAAAATACCACTTGCATACAGGAACCCATATTTTCTGGAAAGAAAAATATACTTGTATTGGGCATTTGAGATAAGTAGATCAAAATTAAAAATAAAATCTTATAAATATAAGCGCTAGAAACCAAATTCCACTTTTAATTGTAAAATGTTTCTATATGTGTGTATATGTATCTACCTTACCTCTCCTCCTACACAAGATTTTTATGGCAGAAATAGAAGTGGAATCTACATGCAGTGCATAAGAGCAGAGAGAAATTTGTCAGTAGAGCATGGCAGTGGGTAAAATAGGCAGGTATGGCTAGCATACCCACTGGTGTGTCTGCCACATACTATATAGTGTCATTTTCTTGCCCTGGTGTATCCTTTTTGATTTGAGGTCATTCGTGAGGCCTGTCGTTAAAAACAGTCTGCTGGATCTCTTCCATGGTGTGGTCAGCGAGTTGTGGTGAGAGATTGACCAACCTATCCTACCACCACAGAATCCTGCAACCGCAGAGGCTATGCTGAGGTCTAACAGATGAGGTGAAGGGAAGGCCTGCAAGAGAGCCATTGGTCTGGAGTTAATGACATTCCTGTTTCTTCCTTTCAGAAATGCTCCCACTGCCAGGAGGCTGGCGCTACTTTGGGCTGCTACAACAAAGGCTGCTCCTTCCGATACCATTACCCATGTGCCATTGACGCAGGTAAGTTGGGACCACATACCCTTTTTGAGAGTATCCAGAAATCTAGAAGATACAAATTCATTATCTCTTCTTCTGTATATTTCTGTTGTCTCCCTTATGTCTCTTCTGTTTGTAAGTTCTAAAAGAATGTAGAGGGAGACTATGATGGAGTCATTTTTAAAAATAACTTTTGTTCATCTAATTCACGTTTGAGTTGCCTACTTAAGTACATACAACTCGGTAGTTTTTATGTTTTGGAGTTGAACAGCCATCACTCCAGTATATTTATCATTTAGATTTTCATAACCTTGTAAAACATTAACACCTTCCTTCCCCTCCCTCCAGCTGTTGGCAGCTACTGATTTACTTTGTTTCCATAGATGTGCCTATTACAGACATTTCATATAAATGGAATCATGTGCTATTTGACATTTTGGCTGGAGTTTTCATCTATGTAGCAGCATGTGTTACTAATACTTCTTTCATTTTCACTTCCAAATTATTATAAAGGGTGTGTAGTGTTGGATTTATATCCCTTTCATCAGTTGATGGGCATGGGGTTTGTTTCTACTTTCCACTACTATGAATCATGCTACCATGGTCACACAAGTCTTTGTATGGTCATAGAATTTCAATTTTTTTCATATGTTAATTCCATGTTTAACCTCTGGAGTTAACGATTTTCCAAAGTGTGTGTGTGTGTGTGTGTGTGTGTGTGTGTGTGTGTGTGTGTGTGTACATTTTAATACATTTTACATTCCCACAGCAATTGTATTAGGGTTCCAATTTTTTCAATATCCTTACCAGACATATCTACATGTCTTTATTATCACCATAGGCATCCCAGTGAATGTGAAATGCTCTATTGCTGTAGTTTGATGTTGTACTTCTCTAAAGATGTGTTTATTGGCCATTTTCACAGCTTCTATGGAGAAGTGTCTATTCCAGTTCTTTGTCGATTGTTAAATTGTTTTATTTATTGTGTCTTTTTATTGTGCAGTATTAGGAATTTAAGTACCCCTTACCAGATAAATGGATTACAAATATTTTCTTCCATTCTTTGAGCTTTTTTTCACTTTTCTGAAGGTATTCTTTTTTGTTTTTTGAAACAGGCTCTCATATAGCCCAAGTGACTTCAAGGAACATCTTGAACTCCTGTTCCTCCTGCCTCTACTTCCATAATGCTGAGATTATAAGTGTACACCACTATCTCTAATTTATATAATACTGAGGATAGAACCCAGAACATCAAGTACTCTACCAACTAAGCTATGTGCTCAGATCAGTAAAAGTTTGCTTTTGGTGAAGTCTAATTTATCCTATCTTTTTCTTTTGGTGTCATCTTAAGTAATAAATGCCTAATCCAAAGTGGGTTTTTTTTTTTTTTCTAAGAGTTTTATAGATTTAGATCTTTTATTTTAGTCTTTGACTATTTTGTGGAGTAGCAGTTCATATCTATTCTTTTGTGAGTAGCTATGCAGTTGTCTTAGCTCTTTTATAGAATAATCATTCTTCCATCATTGAACAATATGATTCAGGCACTTTGTTAAAAATCACTATGCCCACTATGCATGGGTGTTCTTGCCTCTATCCAATCTTTCACTGTTATGATTGCTATGGCTTTGCAGTAGGTTTTTAAACTGGGAATGGTGAGCTGAGTACAGTGGTGCACGCCTGTAATCCCAGCACTTGGAGAGGCAGGTGGATCTCTGTGAGTTCAAGGCGAGCCTGGTCTTCAAAGTAAGTCCAGGACAGCCAAGCCTACACAGAGAAACTTGTCTGGGAGAAAAAAAGGGGGTGTGTGGTAGAATGCTTAAGTTAGTATGTGCAAGGCCCTGGGTTCATTCTCCAGGAATCTCCCCAAAAAACAACAGGAGCAAGAAATTTGGAAAAATTGTGTCTTCTCCAACGCTCTAAGATTGTTTTGACTGTACTGGGTTCTTCTTTGTTCTATATGAAATTCAAGATAAACCTAGCCATTTCTGCAAAAAGAAGACTATTAAAATTTTGATAGGGATTTCACTGAGTCTGTAAATGAAGTGGAAAGCAATGTTATGTTAAGTCATAGAAAAGTGGGTGGATGAGCGAGGGAGAGTGGGATTGGGAGGGAATAAGGGAACGGGATACAGCTGTTATACAGAGTTAATAAAATGTGACTAATAATAAAAAAAATAAAATTAAATTTAAAAAAATAAAAAGAAAAGTGGATGGAACTGGATACTATATTGAGCAAAGTAACCCAGACTTAGACAAGTATTACACATTTTCTCTCTTGAAGATCGTAGATCTTAATTTGTGTGCGTGTATGTGTGTGTTGGTTTGGATGTTAATTACAAAATTAAAAGGGAGACTGTGAAGGAAGGAGAAATAGTTTAGTTTAGTTGGGGGGATTATAAAACATGTCACATGAAAAGTGGAGGAAGAAGACTGATGGGGTGGAGGGGCAGGGAAGGACCAACAAAAGCAGTACATGACAGTGCTAAAATGGAACCTTATTGCTTTGACTGAGGGCAAGTTGTGGTGCCTGGGCTGTAGTAGGGAGGCAGGTGGCACTGCTCCATCACACCTCACTCCCTTGAGACAGCTTACCATTTTGTTGTTTTGAGCTGAGCTGGCTGCTAGCAAGCCCCACTGATTCCTCTGGTCTCTGTTTCCCCCTCTCCCTAGCAATGGAGGTGTCCATTACATTCTTGGTGTCCTAGTTAGGTTTCTCTTTTGCTGTACTAAACACTGACCAAAACCAACCCAGGGGAGGGAAAGTTTGTTTACAACTCTCAAGTCATTGCTAAGGACAGGAACCTGGAGGCAGGAACTGAAGCACAGACCGCAGAGGAATGTTGCTTACTGGCTTGCTTTAGTGGCTTGTTCAGCTTTCGTTTTCTTTCTTTCTCCCTCCCCCTACCCCCCCTTTTTTTTTTCCTTTTCAACCTATTTTTATCTTATATGTATGAGTGTTTACCTACATGCATGTCTGTGTACCATGTGTATACCTGGTGTCCTCAGAGATCAGAAGAGGGTTTTGGATTCCCTTTAACTAGAATTACAGATGGTTATAAGTCACCATGTGGATGCTGAGAATCACAGCCACTTCTCTTAACCTTGTGCCATCTCTCCTTCTTAGCTTGTTTTCTTATACAACCCAGAACCGCTTTCCCCGGGGTAGCATTTTGGGAGGCTTGAGCCCTCCCAAATCAGTCATTAGTCAAGAAAAGGCTCATACAGACGCACCTAGAGGCCAGTATTATGAGTCAGTCTCTCAATTTCCTTCCTACCCAGGTGACTAGTTTGTGTCAAGTTGACATCTCCATGTCTTCCTGTCGTTCTAACGTCTTCTCTCCAGGTTTCTATTAGTTACTACAAAGAACAAAAAAGGCCTGGAGGACTTTAAAAGGCGTTGTGCGTAGGCATGTGTACAGTGTCCAGAGAGCCGCTTCATGGGCAGGAAGGAAAGCCTTGAACCATTATTCCAAGGGATTTAGATTTTTTTGACTGTCATTTTTTTCATCCTTTCTCCTCCTCCTCTCTCATCCTTCTTTTTCTCCTCTCTGTACTTCTTTTTTAAAGGGTAGGTTCTCATATAACCCATCCTTGCCTCAGAGTCACTGTTACTGAGGATAACTTTGAGCTGATCCTCCCCTTCTCCAAGTGTTGACAGTGTAGGCATGTACCTCCATGCTTGGTCTCATTCTCCCTGTTGACAAGTTTTCATGTTGTCTGAACTGTTCACCCTAGCTTGTGCTCAGACTGCTAAATCTTTTGAGAGTCAAGCAGTTGCCTTTTCTCATGTTGATTATGTTGCTTGTAGCTAAATCAGAACATCTGGTTTTCCTCATTTGAAGCTTCTCTTAAATGGGGATCCCCAAGTGTTAACTTTGGAGGGATGGTTTGAGTGGGGAACTGCACAATAGTTGACTGTCCCCGCCAGCGGTTGGATGAGCAGTGGGCTCCCCACAGAGACTGTTGAGAAACAGAAGCTTGCATACATAGACAAGTAACCGCTCACTTCAGGCACACCCCATGTGTATCCTCATCAGCTGTGTTAACACCCATGTTCGCAACCGCAAGGCCCCTGGGGTGCTGCTCCTGGCTCCCAGTCTACTTTCTGCTACAGTTTCCAGGGCTAAAGCACACTGCTCACCGGAATGTTCCACAGTAGTAGAAATGCTGCTCTGGGGTGGTAGCTGCAGCCAAATGTGACCATTGAGTACAGAGAGAGTGAGAGAGAGAGAGAGAGAGAAGGAGGGAGGGAGACAGGGAGAGAGAAGAGATTCAAGACAGGGATTCTCTGTGTAATTCTGGCTGTCCTGGAATTTGAGCTAAAGACCCAGCTGCCTCAAACTCAGTGATCCACTTGCCTCTGCCTCCCTGAGTACTGAGATTAAAGGTGTGTGCCAAAACTACCTGGCAGAAATTATTTTTTTTTAAAATTTAAAGGCAAATAGCTATCTATGACTAATGACAGACTCAGAGCTATCTTAATGAAGCTTAGGCAGTATGGTTGGATTCTTAGGAAAGGGTAGTGGGAACACCTTTCTTCTAATGGAAGTTTGCCAGACCACCTCTTCAAGGCCTCCTTCATTGAGGGTAAGTAAGTAAATGATAACTTTCGATTTTTGTTCCAGACTATCATATGCTTACCAAATACCTCACCCCCAATCCTACCCCCACTAAGCTCATAATATCTCTATTTAACAAACCTAGCCAAGTTCCCAGCAAGACAGAGGGTTCTGGTTTGGAGGTATGATTCTGGGTCCTCTGGCTCTGCCACAGCTGATGTACTGTGCACTCCACGAGTGCAGAGCTGCTATCAAAGATACAGCTTTATAAGCTGCAATACTTCGGTCTTTTTGATGATCCAAGTTGCAAGGGCCTAGAGTCCTGCACTGCTCTGCAGGGATGGATTTTGTGCTATTCTGTGCAATGTGTCCTATATTGAGGGAATATGTGTTCATTGACTGATTTTTATTATTATTATTATTTGGAAGGAGGTGTTGGTTTTTCAAGACAGGGTTTCTCTGTGTAGATATGTGCCACCATACCTGGCTTTACTGACTGATTTCTTTAATTACTAAATCATGATAAGTCCCTGGGTTTAAGAGGGCCTAATCTGTTGGTGGACTTAGGAGCAGCATAATATTTTCATCTTTGCCTGGCTGCCAGCAGCCAAATCTTTAAAGAATTGTTGGTGCCTCCAGAAAAACTTTCGTTGCTGGGATGTCTACATGGAAATAGAATCTTTGTTTCAGGAGTTTCTGTGACTCCCTACAGTTTCCCCATCTTTTTTACATCATCATTAGATTTTCTGTGTTGGTTGCTACATTACAGGAGATTTTGGCTCCAGGTAAAGGATACAGTAACAAGAACATGAGTTTTGATTCTGGGAAAATGTATTAATACAAAGAACATAACAATTAAGACAAGGAATAAGGGTTGGAGAGATGGCTCTGAGGTTAAGACCACTGGCTGCTCTTCCAGAGGTCCCGAGTTCAATTCCCAGCAACCACATGGCTCACAACCATCTATAGTGATACATGGTACTTTCTTCTGGCATGCAGACATACATGTAGGCAGAACATTGTATACATAATAGATAAAAAGGAATAAGGCTGTTAGCTCATTAATAATTTTACTGTTTAAAGAATCTTGCCTAGAGGGGAAACACAGCTGGAAATTTTACTTTCTGCTGCAGACTTTGATGTTTGTGTAGTGAGGTGAGAGCCAGGGTGGGTCATGACAAAACACAAGGGTCTGGCCTCTCCTAGGAAGGACTCTCAGCACTGAGGAGTCATTTCTAAAGCATGTTATTCCTCTCTGTGTGGTTCAGGAGTGTCCACAGAACTATAGTGTCCATCTGTGCTTGTATGTGGACGACAGTGATGAGGTAGATTGCAACTGAGCTAGCTGGTAACTGTGTCTAGTATCCAGGGATCCAAAGGATATATTAGACCCCTCTTCTACCTTATCCTTATTAACATTCAACCTGAATTCTGTATGTATGTTGTACCTGAGCTTTATGGAGCTTGTTAAGAAACACTCAGCAAAGTCACCCTAGCCTTTAAGCTTAGAGGGTCATGAAAGTAGCATTCTCTCCTAGAGGAGGTATGGCAGTGATAATTGTTTCTGGAAACCATCTTGTTGACTGGACCACTTTGTGAGTCTTTTTCTAGCTCATGTGGTGATCTCTTCTTTGATATTTACCCTGTAGGAATTCTGACTAGGCCCTGTGGACTACAAGGTAGTTTCAGGGCCTTAGAAAAAACAAATCAGGTGATTATTGCTGGCTGACCTCCCTCTGCCTCCCCAAGTCCTGGGATTACAGGCGTGTGCTACCAGGTTGCTACCACACCTGGCTAGAAAAGGCATTTTCTAACTTTAGGAAACATTTTTATTAATGGTCTGTCACAACTAGTCACACTGTTGTGTCAGTCTGAGAGTAAATGAACTACCTGTGACTTTCTGATGGTTCCTTTTGCAACTGATATGTTCCTTATCTTCAGTAGTTTTGTAAATTTTGTGGCCAAGCTTCACAGATGCCATGTTTGACTGGGCCTTGAGACTAGTGGCACAGTGCTTCTGGAGCTCAGGTGAGGAGACACTGCTTCCCTGAGCTCCAGTTGTCTGTCTCCTGCTGTTCATAAACTCACTGGCAGATTGGAGCAGCAGGAGTCTGGGTCATGCTATGTACTTGTGGGTTTTAAATTAACACATTTCGTTTACTGCTGTGCTTATTGCATGCTGGAGGAAAGGCCTGGAGGCTAGAGACAACTGCCTGAGTTCTTGGGCCTTGATCTGAGAAAGCTGATAGCCTACCCTGTAGGTGAGGTGGTCTGATAATGCTGAGGCCAGCCACAGTAGTCTTAACTGGTTTGTTTAGGCTCCTGAGGACCTGAGTTTTCATTTATGTAGTTCTCTGCTTCTTATATACTATTACACTTGAAATCTGTGGCTCTACAGACTGCTAATCTGGATCTCATTTTAAAGTGATTAAATAGTAAACTTAATAAGGTAAGTGCCATGGCTGCCTCTTGCTGTGGTGCTCTCTGAGAATGTATGATTAGTATTTATTAACATTTTGCCACCACGTCCTGCAGTGGTGACCTGGCTGTCAGTCTGTCAAAGCTATGATGTACGTTGAAGTCATTAATTAAATTTATCTGCCTTGCTCCACACTGCCCTTGTGCCTTGAAACTGGACTTCCTAGAGGCACACGTGTTCTTGCTGCCGTCAGGAATGCTGTCACCATGTTAAAAGTTGGGATTCATCATTCTTTTCTCCAGGGATTAAAATCATCCTTGTGGGACTATTTCCCTCTGAAATGTTCAGTGTAGATTGTGTGATTATGGCAGGAGTGTCTTCCTTGCGTCTCTGGGGGCTATGGGATGCAAGTAATAACAGGGAGTCCGGGCCAGTCACCTTTCTCTTCCGAATACTGGACTTTCTGTATGGAGGACAAAAAGGGTCACTGTGTTTCAGATAGTTTTAAGGAGCATTGATCCTATGGAAAACACTATTTTGGAGATTAGCTTTGATTGTTAAATAATTGTCATTTTGAAAATACAGAGAAAAAAGTTTTAATGGAAATCATCTGTTTTCTTCCTACAGGAAAAAGGACACTAATAATTTTTGTAGAGTTCTTTTAAGACTTTTTTCTAAATGAATACAAAACATTTTAATGAAATGAAAAGTTTACTTAAATTTGTATATCCTGGTTGTTAGGGTGATTTTTGTATCATGATACCATGGTTATTTACCCGTATCATCAGCCACTTTAAAATACTAGTTTTGTTTTGTTTTGTGACTGGTGTCATGTTTTAATGTACCATAGATTATTTTGAATGCCTCTAATGTTTTCCTGTTAGGAACTACAGTGTGGTCAAAGAAGCAGAGAATAAGAGAAAAATAATTGTGTGTCTAAGGTGCAGATCCACATGGTGTTGAACGTTCAGTGACTTGAAATCCAGGCAGACCCAAAGCTCCTGGAAATCCCTTATCTTCAAGGGGGAAAAAAGACAGCAGGACAGGGTCTATACTCCAGCCATCATGTGAGCACCACACGGCAGTTCTCTGGACACTCCACTAAAAGCTGGGGAAAATTCATGTGTCCGATGGCATCGAGCTTTTCCATAAGAACTGACAGTTTTGCTTTTTTCATATAAAGTGTTACATATATACACTTGGGATTAGAAAGGAAATAAGTCAATATTGTGGCCTCTTAAGTTTCATGTCTGTCAGTCCAGACAATATAGCTGTGTTTTGTTAAGCATAGTATGTCTCATCAGACTGTCTTGTTTTGTAGATTGTTTGCTGCATGAGGAGAACTTCTCGGTGAGGTGCCCCAAGCACAAGGTGAGTCACGGACCCCTGCACTCTCAATGGGGCTGGCTGTGTAGCTGGGGAATAGGAGTAAGCCCCAGGCACTGAAGACTTCACCCATGTCTGTTCCAACATATACGTCTAGCTGTAACCTTCTCGCCTTTGGAAGGGTCACTGAATTGAAGGAATCCTGGGGCATAGGCCCAACACACTCATGGTAGTTTGGGAAGAGGTGGGGTTTTTTTTTGAGGAGAATGTCTGTTTATTATGAGGAATTAAAAGCCAGGCAGTGGTGGTGCACACCTTTAATCCCAGCACTCAGGAAGCAGAGGCAACATCTCTCTAAATTTGAGGCCAGCGTGGTCTATACAAGTTCCAGGAAAGCCAAAACTACAATGAGAAACACTGTCTCTAAAAACCAACTAACCAAACAAACAAAAAAGATCAGACTCAATGAACTTATTACTGCTTTCTATTTGAGTTTAGTAGAACTCCATCCAGTTTGTGGATCAATTCATAATGAGTTGATAGATGGCCTGGTTTAGAAACATTTTTCAGACTAGGAAATAAAGGGAGATAAAGCCAACTTCAGAGCTTGTGGTCCCTCATTCTCTCTCAAGTAGTTCAGCAGAAACAGCCCAGCAGTATATAGGTGGTAGGCTGCCACTTCCACTTCCCTGTCTGTTTATTGGTTACTTTCTTTAGGAAAGGTAGAAAGATGAAACTAGTAACCCATTTCTGGGGTACCACACGCAGAAGGGGGTGGGATAGGGTGAAGGAGGAGGGCCAGAGTGCTGTCTTCTGCTGCCCATGTCTCCTGCACTTGGACCTGTGTAGCTGAGGTCACACTGACACCTAGTGGTCATTGACTACTCCATCGCCAAATAGGGCCAGAAAATACTGAAAACAGTCATGTGTAGAGGACTGTCCTCAGAATGCTCCTGAGAAATTATGCTTTTTTTTTTTTTTTTTTTAAAGAATGATTTTCAGAGATGGTCTTAGGATCAGACAATATTTTCTTTATTTTTATTTACAATCACATTTTACCTCAGAAAGCCCAGTCTGGATTTCTCCTGTTTACCATTCAGTACTGACTTCTGCTTTTTATTTCCTTTTCCATGTGCCATTCCTGTCCTTCATCTACCCTTCCTGGTTCCCACACTTTGTATTTCCTATTCTGTCCCTCCTGTCTTGTCTCCTCTTGGCTTTGGCCGGCATCAGCCTCCCCTTCCATGCCCTCTCCCCCCCTTGCAGAACAAGACCACGAAAGGCAGCCTCAGCACAGAGCAGTCGGAGCGGGGGTGAGGGGGTCAGTGTGCACGTGGGAATGGACAGCAAGCACAGGTGAGTTGGGGCCTGCTGAGCTCCCACCACCTCCTCACCCAGCTCCATGTGTGTCCTGGTCTTTGGCCTCTTATGGCTCCAGGCTGCACCACCAACATTTAGTCATGTGGATTAATAAAGTAAGAACAGAATGGTATTCCATTTGTTGCTTAGCTTCCTGAATGTCTGCACGAAGGTGGGGGGGGGGCGGGTTCAGAACTGTCTGCTGCCAATTGGAGTCACGACAACTTTTCTAAAGTCAGCCCTTTAGTGAAGAGCTAGCAAATAAGCACATGAGTGATCGTTTTAAAGGCGGAGCTTCCAGGACAACCCTTTGCCAGCAGCACGCTCTTTTGGCTCTGTCTTAGAAGAGTCTAACCAGAGGTCACTTCTTTAAGTTTTGTTTTTGCTTTAATTTACATTTTGGTAAGGCTTATATACTATGTTTTCTTTGGGGGGGGGGGAACAATATTCTCTAAATTTTATTATTTGTAATCCCACCCCAGTACTGTGAAGAATTCCTTTTTAAACAAACAAACAAAAAAAAAAGCATAAAGCAAAGGAAAATTCAGAGATGTACTGGACTTCACCATCCAGTTTAATTATATTGTTAACAGTGTCACAGGATTAAACTGACTGGTGTCCTCATGCAGCCATAAGAATGCCGTTTAGAAGGCATGGGTCCTGAAAGTGTGTGGTTCAAAGTAGGGTGTAAAGAGAATAGAATTGACAAGACATGAGTCCTTGTTGCTTCAGTGGGCAGAGGTCCTAGCTGTCTTGAAGTGTTATCTGAGGAATTGTTCTCTAAATGGAGATCATCTCCCACAGCTTCAACAGGCCTACTCTCTGTGGAGTATGTCCTTTCCCCTGGTTACATCTGGGAGTTTTTTGCCATTTTCTGGAAAAATCATTAATTTGAAGAACAGTTGAGTTCACCTGAGAGTATGTGGTCTTCCTCCTCTAAGAAAATGTTGAATTGGTGGTTCATTTACTGACTTGAGAGAAAGCTGCTGTACACCCTGCCGTGGCCTAGGTCTAGACTCAGATCAGGGCTCCTGTAGGGGTACTGAGTGCTTTGCTGTAGTTCTTTTTCTCTTTGTCTGCCTCTTCGAGGAAGCAGAACAGAGTGTAAAGGGTGGGTGGGAGCGACTTTACTTGTTCTTAAGGCACAAGATCCAAACATGAATACTTATGAGCTGACAAAAAGGCATCGTCGGTTCTGTATTTCTAGAAGCTGCAGGTTTGTGCCTGCTGTGTACTTGTTATAACCCTCAAGACAAAGTGTATATATACACTTTGGCTGTATATAAATGTGTTCTGGAGAACTCTTTACATTGGTTTTCAGTGGGACTCCCTGGGCTTGAAGGCCGCTGTGCCTAAGTAGGCTCTGTGTCAGTGCCTCTCTCTATTGGCCCTGATGGTTAGACTCTAATGGGGGGCATGAAATATGTTCCTGAAGGCTTGGCTAAGGTGAAAACTAGTTCATTTGGAACTTGGTTTTGTCCTGAATTCTAGCCTAAGTTGTAGAAATCTGGACCTTAGTAGCCTGTTAGGTACCTTGGTCGTCCATCTGTTGGGGACCTTGGTCATCATCCCTTCTTGGGCCCTTCCAGCTGCAGCCCTGGACTTTGAATAGAATGGTAAGTCTTACCTCTGTCCTTCCTGTGCTGTTATCAGGCCATAATAGACCTGAATGTCATGTGGGGTTGGGCCTCAAGTCTGTTGAGGTTGTAGCAGTCACCTATTAAGTAAAAGGAAAGATCCTGTGTTCGTTCTTAGTATCCAGAATATTCTTTGTGTAAACTCTCCCCATAATGTAAATTTATTTTTCTTGGTTTGTTGCATTAAGGTCAGTGTCCTTCAAGTGCCAAACATTTGCTGAAGTCTCAGTGGTCAGGGCCAAAAGCATATCACTGTCCTCAAGGAACACTCATGCACAGTATGGAGAGCCACCGTTAATGGGGACCTATACAAGGAAGGGAAAGGGCAGTGAATGTGCATATGTGTCCTGACCTACTGGCACCTCACTTTCCAAACAGAATGGTGAGGAAGGTAGCTGCATGACTGAGCTTAAAGTCACACAGTATCTGTGTGCTTCTGTTTCTTGTGTAAAGGGAGAGAGGATAGTGATAAACTCAGGAGGAACTGACGACAAGACCTCGGCAAATACTGAGCACACTGGCCACTGCATGCTACCAGCTGTGTGTTTCCGAGAGCTACAGCTTCTCTGTCGAGCTAGGGGCTAAAAGTTGCCACGCCAGCAGGTAGGGGTGTGCACTTGTCTCCACCAAGCTAAGAACATAGAATAAGGGAAGTCTCTGGACAGCTGCCCAGGAGGTCACCTCCTCTCCCCCCACCCCACCCCCATTTCTGAGAATGAGAAAGCATTATGATAGGCCTGTAGTGTTGAGATTGTTATTCTCTGGCTTTATTGCAGGTTTGGACAGGGGCTCCTCTACATGGCTTCCCTAAAGTGGCGCCCTGTCCTGGGTGCTAGATACACCCACCCACATGCCCTGCACAGAGCAGCCATGGAAAAAAAGGAGTGGCATCTTCCCTGCTCCCTCTGAGCAACACACAGCCCATCCACAGATGAATAAGTGTTACCCCAACCCTATGTTCATCCAGGAAAGTGTTGCTGGGGTTACGCCTCCAAAAGGATACCCTTAGTCTCTCGCATCTCCCTTATAACCTAAGCCGATACTGGGTCAGAATTAGGTTTCTCTCAGTTCTTCCCTCTAGGTAAGAATCACAGGTACTTCAGAGAGGAGGCTACCTCTGAATCTTGGCATAGTTGATCTGAGTGATGCTTGCTGCAGTTGGGAGAAACGGGCTGAGAGTTTGGTGTGGAAGGATGCAAAGGAAGCCCTCTCAGGTTCAGGCCACAAGTTATATGGGGCGAGTCCAGAGAGAAGCTCCACCTGCTGAACATCAGAAGCTCATTGTTTTGTAGTTGTGGAGATAGATCCCAAGTTCCAGGCAAGAGCTTTGCTACTGAGCTACCCTTGTCACATCACCATTCTTGGATAAACATTTTGGCTTTCCAGTATCAACTTCCCTTATTCCCCTAAGTGTTAGGATTAGAGACAGTAGCCACATGCTCAGTGAGATTTCTTCACGTTGAAATGGCAGAGAACTCACTTGACATAAGACTGAGGCATAGCTACCTCCTCTCAGCCATGTCTTACAAAATGAAACAAAGTACATGCAACCTAGTTAGCAAAAGATTGGGTAGCTGTATCCTCTAATTCTGCATTGAACTAGCTGCGTGCTTTGTCCGAAAGAGTCTCCTTCCTGAAGTTGAGCTTCCCCTTGAAGATGGAGTAAAGGTACCTTTGTGCAGTCATAAAGCACCTGTATCCCCAGAGCTGGGTCTGGATTGCAGAATGGGTTGCACTGTGTATACTGCTGCCTCTACCAAGTGTCTTCCTCTTTGCTGGTCTTTTCTGTGAAGTATTTAGCAAGGGCAGGTGTACATCCACGTGCTTATGAATGGTGCTTTCTTAGGTCCTGCACACACCCCTTCCTTCTTAGCTGTTGCTGTTGGTAAACTTTGTGGAAGCAGATAACAGATGGTGGGCCTGATTTTTCCTCAAGTTTATCTGTTGGTGGTGAGAAAAGGAGAGACTTGAAGAAAAGACAGAGAAATCTCAAGAGACACACAGTTGCTGACTATGCAGTGATTAGCAGAAAGCAAGGATGAGAGTGAGTTGTCATCAACAATGGCTTTTGGTGTAATTTTTCTGGACTAATTCCTTGGAAACTCATGTCTCCCTAAGCCCTTCTGACGTAAGGCAGACGATGTGACACTCCTCAGAGTCTTGTTGAACAATCCATTTGCCCTACATGGGTCATATAAACAACCTCCTGAAACCTGAAATGGTAGAAGAGAGATGGCAAGGGGCCTCTTGAGCACCTCAGGCTCCTGGGGAGCCAGCAGAATTGAAACCTCCAGCTTGATGGAGGCTCCAGAAAATGGGCTAGCGCCTATCCCACCTCCCCATCAGAGACTCTGAGAAGTGTTAGTTGTATAAAGAACAGACTCAACTAGAGACAGCTGGGTGGGTGCTGTAGATTTTATTGACAAGGTACTCTTAGTCACTTTTATGAGGGCTGAGCCTTGCCACAAATTGCTGAGCCAACCATAGACCCTCAGTGCATACTATGCTGCCAAAGATTCACACACCATACTCTCAAACAGGACCCAGCCAAAGAAGTCAAGAAATCCTCTCCTGTTTTGGCCCCTTCCATGTAAGGCCCATTAGCTTGGGTCATTGCTGCCTTAACACACGTTTGGTCCAGGCCATATGATAGTGCAGATACTGAGCTTGAATGTGTTCAAAATCAACAGAAAGGCCTGAGATCCCTGTTGAAAGCCATACCATAGCTGTGCACAGACCGTATAGAACCTCCCATCACCCAGTGTCTGCTTGCTTTCCAGGTGAGACTGTGGAGATGAGAAGGTGGTGGACACACATGATGGAATGGATTCCTCCTGCTGTGCAGCCACACCCCACTCTGCCCCGCCCTGCACCGCCCCGCTGCGCCTGCCCATGCCAGCACTTCCTTCCTATGTTTTCACATCACACTCAAACTGGTGACACCACAGGAAAGAAAGACACAAGATGGAATGGCTGTTTCCATGGACACAATCTCCATAGTGACAATGTGGGGGAGGGGGGAGGGCTGGGTTGACGGGGAAAAGGGGGGTTAAAAGGGAGGGATAAAAAATATATATATATAAATCTATTTTTAGTCTGGAAAGACTTTGTTTAAATGAAAGGTGCGCTATCCCTTTTGATTCTATTTTAAAATTATCTAGTTAACTCAAAATTTGTTCCAATGACAATGAAATTTAAATGTGAAATTGAACTGAACAAACTCATAAAGGATGGGGTGTGGCTTTGATCTTAAGCCTGTCTCACAACAATCCAGTGAACACTAGACCACAACTGAAAGAATAGACAGATGACAACCACCCTTTCCCTGGTCAGAATCAGTCTCACAGGGAAGTGGGGAGGGGAGGGGGATGGCCAGATTGGGGATGGTCATTTTCAAAAGTGCGGAAATGATGTTTAAACACAAAAATAAATGTTTTCCTTTCCAGAAACACTATTTATTTATTTTTTCCTTTTTTTTTTTTTTTGGCGGGGGGGATGGTGAAATTGGCAGATGCCCCAAGGCCATGGGTGTGTCCTGGATCCCTGTGGCCCCACCAAGTAGGCAGAGTAGCCCCGAAGCAACAGGCATACTTGAGGAATGGCTTATCCCTGGTGCCTCTTTCCTTGGCACATTCCGTGTAGCTGGGGCCTGGGGGGGACCCACAGGATTCATGGGACCTGCAGAGGCCCAGGCCTCTGCTGCTGAAACAAGCAAAGTCTGGGAAGAAACAGTGGTGTGAACCACATGGGTAGGTTAAGCTGACCAGAACCACCCACTTTAACACTTCTTTATTGCTTTCATTTTTATAATGGAAAAGGGGAGCGTGTTAGATATATGGCCCGTGCTACATGATTCTTTATGTTGTATTGTTTTTGTTTTGTATATTGTATAATTTTTAAATATATGAGTTTTAAAAAAAGAAAAAAAAAGTACAAAAAAATCTTGTTAAGGCCTTAAGAAGGGATATGTGCATCTTTCAGGGGTCACTCTGCCGTGGGGATAAAATAGCTGTTTTACAAACAGTTTTATTTAAAAAAACAAAAATCAAAAAAAAAAATGTAATAAACTTCATTTTAACCTTGTGTCATTTCTCATTTACTCCAAGTGAATGTGTCTCTTGCTTCTCTAGGATGGGCCTCCCAAAGGGGACTTTGGCTCTTATTTCTCAGAAAGCTGCCATCAGTCCTGATCCCTTTGTTCCCTGCTCTCCTGAAGCCTACGTGGTCCTGGTCAGCAGAGCCTGAAACCAAACCCCAGGGTTCTTCTCTGCCTCCGTGGGGCTGTTTTGACTTTCTGACATTGACATGGGGGCATATTCCCAAAAAACATTAATTTTTAAGAATTGTAAAAGTAAAATGCAATGTTAATGGACTTTCCTTTTTAGAAAACAAATATTGGAAATAATGTTTGAAGTGGAAGTAAGCAATTCTAAATGAGTTTTAGTGTGCTCATCAGTTAGGGGCTACGGAAATGGCTAATTTTGCTTTAATGGCTGTATAGGGCAGTGAGACCCATTTCTCATCTTACCCACCTGCATGGAGGTATGAGTGAGTATGAGTCGTGTGCTGTGGTAGCCGTGGGACTGTGCTCAGGCAGCTGGACACAACCTGAATAGAAATGATGGTTTTGAGCTGGTTGGCGTCTCTTCCCATTAGCCTGGATTAACAGTTAAAGTGAAATTGATAAATTCTAGGTGTCAAGGACTAAGCCATAAAAATTGAAAAATATGTATCTTGAGGAAAATGTTTTCCTGACAGCAGACGTTTGTCACTTTGCCTTTTATTCTTTTGTTCCCTTTCCATTTGCTGATGATACCTGAGCACAGCTTCCGTTGTGATTGTTCTACATCTTTCCTTAAACTGGATTCACTGTTCAGTTCTTGCTGGCAGTTTCCCGACTTCTGCAGTGCCATGGATCACTGTGCCTTTCAGCTCCTGCAGTTACCGAGGTCAGTGTGTGTGTCTTATAATAGATTTTTTTTTTTAAAGCAACTTTAGGTTTGCTGTAGTATTGAACAGAAGATAAGTTCCTGTGTGTCTGCAACCTCCACATATGTGCAGCCTGTCCTACTATTGACGTCCCCACTGGAGCAGCACGTTTTGGTTTTTTTTAAGATTTTATTTTATTTTATTTATTTTATGCATATTAGTGCTCTAAGAGGGCAGTAGAGGGTGTAGATGGTTGTGAGCCACCGTGTGGTTGCTGGGACTTGAACTCAGGACCTCTGGAAGAGTAGACAGTGCTCTTAACCACTAAGCCATTTCTCCAGCCCCGAGCAGCATGTTTGTTGTGGGTGACGAACCCACATGACTTATGACCACCTATCACATCTGCAGTTACGTCAGGGTTTCTGGTACTGTACACTTCATGGGTTTGCACAAATTTATGATGCTTCTGTGCCCCCGTTACTGTCTTCCTACCCTAAAACAACTGTGCCAGCTGCTCCTCCCCTTCCTTCCAAAATGTGACAGTCACTGATCTTTTTATCACCTTGATAGTTTTGCCTTTCCCAGAGTGGCGTATGGTTCGAGCCCATACAGTATATACCATTTCAAATTGTCTGCTTCCAGTTTAGTAATGCATGTTTATGGTTCTTTTCATGAATTTATGGCTATACAACATGTTTCGTTGCTGCTGTCAAAAAATACTCCATCGTCTAGATAAGCCCAGTTTCTCCTGCTTCCTGTTCATCGAAGGACATCTTGATTGCTTCCCTTTTGGGCAGGTAGGAGTAGAGCTTCCATAAATAGTGTGCAAGTGTTGGTAGGCATAAGTTTCCCCATCAGTGTGTCATGTGGTGAAGATGTTTTATTGTAAGCAGGCGCTAAACTGCCTTTCAGTGTATCCGCTTTGTATACCATTGAAGTATCCTCTCTGTTGACAGTGCTGATAGGTCTGTCTGTAGTAGGTTGTTTTCAGTACTCTTTGAAAACTATTGTTTCATTCTGTGTATATGAAAGTTTTGCCTGCAGTAATGCCTGTGTACCCTTAATGTGCCCAGTACCTGCAGAAGGTCCTCAGGACCTGGAGTTACGGGACAGTTGTGAGCTGTTACATGGGTGCTGGGAACTGAATCTAAGTCCTCTGGAAGTCAGCCAGTGAGCTAAGAGCTTAGCCATCGGGCCATTCCTCCAGCCCCTCCTTTAATTGCATATTAAAATCTTAGAGTTGCAATCCTTTTAGAAGTACGAAATAGCTTAACCATGGTTTATATGTTTTTTTCACTGGCGTTGAATTTATACATGTTTTTCTGCAACTAAGATCCAGAATTTTTTTTCCATCTTGTAAAAACCAAACAAACAACAAAAACCAAATTACTGTCCATTAAACAACTCTGAGTTTTGGTCTACTTTGCAGGTTTCAGTGCCTGTAATCTCTGGCTCCCCCCAGTGATAATTGTTGGGAGTGCAGCTCAAGAGGCTGCCCATCTCTTACGCTAGCCTCTCTATGGCATAGCTATCCCCAACAAAGGAAGAAGTATCAGAAAAATGTCCAAACCTTCTTCCTCCTAATAGACCTACACTGGCTGGCTACAGCTCCATAACTGGTTTCTAGAATCCTCAGAAAAGTATTTGGGCCACATAGGGTTCCCTGGGCAGCCTATAGGGGTCAGGTGTGGACCTAATTCACCTAATTGCTACAGTACTTTGAAGTCCAGTATCTTACAGTAGTGCTCAGCGGGCCCAGTGCGTTGTACATTTTACCCCATGATGTAGGTCCCAGGTCGTGGGCAGCTTGAATTTTTCTAAAACCATACATCTCTATCGGCGATCAGTAGGCCATCATGTGCAAGCAATGCAGTACTATGTTTACTTGGTATCACACTCTTGTAGCATGAAAACACCTGCCTCTGAGGACCCTGGGGAGGACTAGTGAGTTAGCATGTGCAGTGTGAACCGCAGTCCCTCCCACATAAATACCAATCCTTGGAAAGCACAAGCCTCATTCTTTAACTTTCCGTGTGGCTGGCCCATCCTGACCACAGGCCTCCAGCATAAGGGAAATCACTGTCTGTCCCCACAAAAAGTCACTTTGGGACAGGCTTGACACAAAGGTAAATGAAGACAGTGATTCCATTTGAAAAGCATGAGGGCCATCCGACAGACATCAAAATAGTTCTCTGCCAGGACAAAAAGTTTCTTAACCTTTCATGGCCAGATCTAAGAAGTCCACAGGTTCTGCATCTTGCCTTCCTAATCAACTGAGTGACTTCAGACTTGTTCTAAAGATCATGTAGACCCCAGCTATCTTCCTCCCGCTGCCCTTTGCTTGTCACACAGGCTGTTACAGTGGCACTTGCTGCCATAACTTAGCCTTTACTGTCCATCAGCTCCTTATTTCCTACAAACAGGAGGGCCAGAGGTGCTTGGGCCATGGAGGCTAGCTTGCCCGGCCTCTTCTTCCCTCTCCCCACCTTCATCCTCTAGCACAGGTGTTCTTAACCTGTAGGTTGTGACCTTTTTCAGAGGAAGTATCAAATGACCCTTCACAGGGGTCACCTAACAGTTACCAATTTATATCTGCAGAATTACAGTTACAGAGTAGCAACAAAATAGTTTATGTTTGCAGGGTGGGGCCCTCACTACAACGTGAGGAACTATACTAAAGGATTTGCAGCATTAGGAAGTTCGAGAGCCACTGTTCTCGCATGACAGTTAACAGCTTGGCTTAACATGAGAGAATGAAAGGCAGCCTTGGCTCCTTTGTAAGGAACAAAGCGCAATAATAATATCTCCCTTCCTTATCCTAGGTGGCTGGAGTAAGAACCAAGAGGTGTTCCCAAAGAATCCTGGAGGCAGCTGTGGGGCCGCAGACTCGGTAGTGGCCTCTGGCCGTATTCACACACCACCCCCATTTTTATTTCTGTTGGTGGGCCTGAGAATTGACCTGTCTACTAACCCTCCAAGCCCTGTGTCGATTCCTGAGCTAGGCAGTCTGCTGCAAGTAGAGTTTGGGAACATGCCCTATAGCTTGCGTGAACTGGGGGAGTTGATCATAGAAGGCAGCTCAGTGATAGAGGATTTGATCTGCAACGCACACAGCAAAAGCTCATGTGGCAGGCTTGATCCTTATCGTCTGCTGGGGATCTTTACTTGGTAAGTGCTCTGCTCTCCAGTAGCTACAGTGCTACTTCAGAGAGCCTATCAGCCTACAGCTGGCATGGAAGCCAGTGGTTGTGATCAACAGATGAGAAACCACACAGAAAGTACTGGTAAGTATGGGGGGTACACCTTAGACCACCCAGTAGTTCCCATCTTTGACAACTTGGGCTTCAGTCACAGATCCAAAGGCAGAAGGGCTGGCTGGGTGTGTATGAGGTGGCAAAGATGGCACAAAAGGGCCAGTGACCAGGACAGACTACTGGGAGGGGTGATACAGTCAAGTGAGATAGAACAAAAGCCACTAGATTCCATGGTGAAGCCTACAAAAGAAACATGGTGATGTGGAAGGATGGACGTGGGTAGACACTTAGCCTTGTACTGAGCCCAGAGGAAAAAGGGTGTTGGGAATAGAGTAGACAACCAGGAGTATCTGCTTACATGCACGACACGTGGTACCCGATGGACCAGAAGCCACAGGAAGCCATTAGGGGTTCTGTATTGACCCTGCACAACTTCAGCCTGGGCAAGAAGCCACTGGGTAGTGGATGACTGAAAAGGCTCACTGCTCCTGTGCTGGCTGACAGGCCAGCACAATAGTGAACTGCAGGACACGAAGGGAGGAGAGAGACACCGGAATGCTTCTGGTCAACGTAACCCACATCCTTGCTTCTGGGCCACCCCTTTAGCCCTAACACAAACGCAGGCCAAACTGCAGCGTGGTTCACCTCTTGCCTGTGGCTGACGCTTACAGTGTGATGACACATGTTACATTAGGATGCTGGGAGAAAACATGAAGGTGGAAATTGGTTTCTTTCGCAGGGTACCATGCTCAAATAGTGTCTTATGTAGATCCAGCTCCATGCACCTAGAGCCTCTCCAAAAGGGAATCTTTATGCAGGGACAATGAGTTAGAAGATCTTGGGGGACGGAGGACTGGTGTTGAGCTGTACAGACACAGGAAGGAGACGGACAGCCCAGAGCCCAAGGCTTCAAAGGGAGTGCGGGTTTGTACTCCACGCGGTGGTCTCACAAGCATTCGAGATTTGCAGGCTAGGATTAGTTGTAGAGACAACCCAAGACTGTAAAAGACTGAAGATATATGTCTTCTTTGCATAATAATACCATGACTAGGTTCATCTACATAATCCAGAACATTGGTGGGACAGTCTTTTGTTTTTCAAGACAGGATTTCTATGTGTCTAGAACTCCCTCTGTGGATCAATCTGGCCTTGGACTCACAGAGATCTCCCTGCCTCTGCCTCCCAAGTGCTGGGATTAAAGGCATGTGCCAGCACCACTCAACAGTGACAAAAGTGATACAATCCTAGTGGTTTTTACCCTTGTTTGACTTAGCCTCATTAAGATGATGCCTCATTAGCTTGCCCAGACTAGCCTGGGTAATCTAACTTCTACATTCAGAACTCTAAATGCTGAGATCACAAGAATGTATCCCACGCCCCGGGTTTTGATTGCTGCCCTCTTACACTAACCATGTGAGCAGGAACCTCTGGTAATGGTGGTCGGGAACTAGTTACAGCTCTCAACGGTCTCTCAAACATGTCTCTCAACATGCCATGGTGCTGTGATACAGGTTAGAATGTGAAATGCATTGTAGATGATGCAAGTGGATCTTCTGGGACTTAACCCTATCGTAAGCCAGAGCTGGCTCCTGTTTTTTTGTTTTGTTTTTGTTTTTTTGTTTGTTTTGTTTTTAATGTGTTGCTAGGTGTTGTGGCACAAGCCTTTAATCCCAGCACTCGGAAGCAGAGGCAGGAGGATCTCTGAGTTCAAAACAAGCCTGGTCTATAGATCGAGCTCCAGGACAGCCATCCAGCCATGACTATACAGAGAAACCCTGTCTTCAAAAACAACAAACAGAAAAGTGAGTCCTCCAAACTCAAGTGTGTTCGTGTGTGTACTCATCTGGATACATGGGGACGTACATGTGGAATTCATAGTTGATATTAGGCATTTTCCTCAATCACTTTCTATCTTTCCATAGAAATTTTAGGAATTTTTCAGTCTGATGGGAATTGCATTTAATGCTTGGATCCCATTGAGTAGCAGATCTCCTCCTAGAATTTCCTTCCAACTCCTGAATAATAAAACAAACCTTCCTATTTTAATGTCCTCTTTAAATTTTCAGACTTCTTTGAAGGGATGGTGGTGGCACACACCTTTAATCCCAGCAGTAGACAAGTGGGCAGATCTTTGTGAGTTCAAGGCTAGCCTGGTATACAGGGTCAGTTCCAGGCCAGCCAGTGCGAAACCCTGTCTCTAAAAACAAGACAATTTTTTTTTTTTTTTTACTTCTTTGATGCATTCCATTTACATATTCAGTCACAATTTTTAAAGGCTACTGTATAAGTATTTTATTCATTGTGTGTTTGTGTGTGCACCTCTTTATAGGGAAATGAATACACATGTATGCATATCCTTATTTTTCTATGGAAGCCAGAGGTCAAAGTTGAAGGTCTTCTTCAGTTTCTCTTCGCATTATTAGTTGAGACAGTGTTTTACTAAACTTGGAGCATACTCATTGAGCTAGACTGACTGGCCAGCAACCCTGTGAGCATCCTGTCTTTGCAGACTCCCTAGCACTGGGATTGCAGAAGTGGTTGGCTTATCCAGATGCTTAGAAATGAACTGACTTCCTCATTCTTACACAGCAAGCACCATACTATGAAAGCCACTGCCCTGCCCTGAAATACTCACTCTTCGAAGCTGTTTTATATATAATACTGCTTGTTACTCTGTTCTCATTGTTAAATTAGAAAAAAATAAGTGGTTTCCTTGTGTTGACTTTGTATCTTTGCTAAAATTGTTCTCAGTTGGTATTGCGAAACCTTCCCTGTTTCCAACATGCACAATTACATCATCTATGATCAAAGATTATGGATGATCGTTCTTTCTACCTTTCATTGCCTTAAGTGAGCTGTAGCCTTGTGTCTTGCAAACATGCTCACACTTATCTGCCCAGAACCAAGAACCTCCACAGTGCCCACTTTCTCATTACATTTGAGTTGAGGTTTTCATAAGGCTGATGACCCCTACCCACAAGGAAACAGCACCTCAGGGGAACCTGAATCAGTGATAACCTTGCTTTCTCCTATACGGCAGCGGCCACCTCCCCCCATGACCCACTTTTTTTTTTTTTTTTTTTTTACCAGAAGTCAAATTGCCTATCTGAATCCCAGAGAGATTTTACCCAACTGCAGCTACTGCTAAATATGAATCATCTCATGCATTGGTTTTGTGGTTTGTGATTCTATAGGAAACCTTGTACAATGTCTGACCAGTTCCACTGGCTTCACACCATGAGGGCTACAGTAATCATCCGGGGATGAAAGCTTCACCAACCCTAACCAACCTCCACCATCCTTTGCCCAAACTGAGCTTTCCAAAGGCAGCACTCAAGAGTGACTGTCATCCGAGTGGGCGAGTGACATCACTTCCCAAGCCCACTGTGTTAGCACTTCCCATCATGCCTAGGGAAGAAGGAGGACCTGGTTCTTCGACTCACTATTGATCTCACTTCAATGACAAGAGGCAGAATGGAGCCAACAAAGGGAATGGCCCACAGGACAGAGTACAGGAGAATGTGCCCAGGTTTCGGTTGTCCCTTGCAGTGGAGTCCAGAGGAGAGTGATAAGGTACCTGTTGACATGTGCACACAGAATCCAAATCTGAGCACACTGCTGACCCCTGGTGGCCAGGACTCAGCTCATCTGCTCTAACTCTGCTCCAACCCCCCCTTTGCCACACTGAAGGGTGCAGCAGAGAGCGCCTGCCTCCATTCCACTGGGACTTCTAAGCCTCTGGTCTTCAGAAGTCTGGATCTGCAGCAAAGACAGGGTCAGAGCCTTTGCTGACCCTAGTGAGTGACAAGGTGGCCTGTGCAGTGTGACCTGCAGTGCCCGGCCCACAAGTGCCATTTGAGGAAAGGCTCCGGAGTCATTTTTCTGTTTTCCTCATGGCTGCCCACCCTAACCACAGGCCCTTGGCATGAGGACGACACTGCCCTACCTATCCCCGTGTGGAAGACTGTTGGGGGAGAGATTGACCCGCCAAGAGACAAAGGGAGAATAAGACATAGGGGCCACCATAGGAAAAGTAACTGACCCAACCTAAGGACCTCTGGGGACAGTAGACATTATTCTCAGCTTTCTCAGGCCCAAGCTAAGAAGTGTCCAGGTTCTGAGTCTGGCCTTCCTGATCAATTCGGCAACCTCAGACCAGTACACAAGACTCCACGGGCTGCAGCCCCCTGCCTCCACTCCCCCTCACTCGCCCCAAAACCAGCCAGTGGCATGTGCTGTCCCAGTCCGGTGGCATATCCTACAGCACCTGTGAGTTCTGTGTCCTGCCAATAAAGTGTGAGCCTCCAGGGAAGTCTTATCCCCAGTCTGTGGCAGTGTTCACAGCTCCTCAAAACTCTACCCTCATGGCACAAGGAAGACACCTTCCCATCCCCATTAAAATGACTGTTGGCACGGGGTGTGACCCACCAAGAAGCAAAGGGTAAAGAAAATTAGACCGTGGTCTCCATGTGACAAGCAGCTGGACCCCTGCTGGCCTCCCCAGGATGCTCTTGACAGTTGTTGACAGTCTTTCAGCTTTCTCAGATCCCAGCTAAGATGTCCCCAGGTTTTGAGTCTGGCGACCTCAAGCCGGTTCTCAAGGCTGCACTGGCTGGAGCTGCCTTCCTCACACTGCCTGGCCCTCATTGGGTAGCCACACCAGCCCCTTCAGTGGCCCTTGCTGCACAGGGATAGAGCCTATGGTGTCAGTCAGACCTTACTTAAATCCCACTAGGCAGGTGTTCCACAGAGCCCCCAGGATGTCTCGTTCTGTTCTGACACGGTCCCCAGGCCTCTCAGAGCTCTGCCTGTGTGGCAAATCAAGCACACTGACTTCTCTGCCCTGAGATCACACACCCTGAGGCAGGATCCACTGGTTATCTGCCCACCGTGCTTGCAGTGCCCAGCCCAACCTAGTAACCACTAGGTGCAGCTGTGTGCCTACTGAAGCCACTCCCCTGGTTAAGCACCTGAGGAGAGAGGAAAGGGCAGCAAACCCAAGGCTATCTTCCCCTGGACTTTTCTCACCCCTCGTAGAGGCTCTGTTTAAAGAGTAAACACAGCTATGTGGCTCAAGGCAGAGGACACAGTGCAGCTTTAAGCACTTTATAAGGGACCAGGTCCTCTGTCTATCTGTCAGATCCATCTGAGGATCTGTCCTGATTCTAGGTGTCTGAGGCAGGTGTTCCCAGAAGAGTCTGAAAGGCAGTGGAGTGGCCATGGGTCTGCTGGCTGGAGAGAACCTGTGGCCTGCACTCCTCTTCACGGCCATCTTCCTGCTTCTGCTGGACCTGATGCACCGGCCCAAGTTCTGGACCGCCCGCTACCCTCCAGGCCCCATGTCACTCCCTGGGCTGGGAAACCTGCTGCAGCTGGACTTCGAGAACATGCCATATACCATGTCCAAGGTGAGAGAGATGGTGCTGGAGTGCGGTAGAGGCCATGCTGCCCCTAAGCACACAGAGTGGGGCTAGAGACACAGGGTAGACAGGAAGATGGTCCCCAAGAGGCAGAAGGCTTATTGGGAAAACAAAGTGGGGAGGCTCT
>NW_026596085.1:17065425-17071588 GCF_907164565.1 Psammomys obesus
ACAGAATGAGATCTGTGTGCAGTGTGTGCGTGCCCTGTACCTCCTCGGCCATGTCCCCTTGTCATCCAGGCAGACAGCAACACGGACGTGGTTCTCCCAGCTATGGGAGCAGCCAGAGTTCCTAAGTGACTTTCTCAGGGCTGCCAAATAATGCAGCTGTCTGGAAACAACTGAGGAGGGGTGGAGACGGAACGGGGAGGGAGACTGAGCTCTCCCATGGCACTGTGATTGCTACTCAGTGATTTTGAATGCAATTCAACAAAGGAAGTTTTTTGCCTGTTTGGATCTTTGCCCACAAACAAAGGTGTTTCCATGAAATGGGAATGGAATGTATGTTGGCTGCAGACAGCCATAGGCTGTCAGCTCAGAGGCTCTGAGGTTTTTAGGTTAGGAGTAGTATAAGAAGCTAATGGTAAAGTCATTTGACTCTCAAACTTGCGCAGATGGTTTCTAGAACAGTGATCCTCACTCTAGCGGGGCTGGCGTAGACAGCAATGGGTCTGGGTCACTCGGAAAAGCCCAGATTCTTCTCTTGAAATTTTGATGATTACGTGAGCTGGTGGTCCTGGAAGGCTTCTGCAGTGTGACTTTATTATCGTTGGCCAATTGATCAAGGGTTAAGGGTATGAGACCCATCTGGACTGGCTTTTGGGCATCTCGTTTGATGAGGAGCATGTGGCAAGCTGAAAGAGGGCCTGTGTGTGGTGGGGGGGAAGACACCACACAGAAGCTCAGCCATGCTGCTTGTCTGCTGGTTCAGTTCACATTCCCATGCTCCTCGATTCTGCGGAGAATCTGGCTCTCGGTAAGGGCACGGACCTCCAATCACTGATTCAGCCCTCAGCCCTGACTTTCTAATTCCCTATTTCATCAGTGTTCATTGTCCTGGACCTACCATTTCCTGTCATCCCTCCTAGATTGCTGTTGTGTAACAGATTTTTTCCTGGGAAGATACAACACACACACACACACACAGAGAGAGAGAGAGACAGAGAGAGAGAGAGAAATGCAGAAGTGGAATACAAAACAAAACAATACACATACTAATGTGGAACAACACTAATGTGATGAACTATCGAGTTTTTACTGGTGTTACTAAGGGGAGTATGTGTGCGGGGTTACTTACAGGGAGCAGAGATGACTAAAGAGCAGCTGCACCACCCAGAAGTCCACCCAACAACATGGTTCATGTGCTCTTATCCAGTCCTGGGGCGGTGGGGGAGAGGGCACACGGATGGGATAGGACAGACACACAGGACGATAGGCTTACTGTCCAGAAGGAAAAACCCACCAGGCCCCCATCTCAAGCTGCTAGGTTTTTGTGTCAGGTCAGGAGGGTGAGGAAGAAACCAGGAGCCCTCCATCTTTATCCAGTTTTCAGGCTTAGAGGCAGGTGCCTTTACCCACTAAGCCATCTTGCCAGGCCACACCCCTTTCTTGATAAAATAGCTCACCTTAAAGATTTTGTTACAGTTTTTATAAATGTATCGATGCCCCTCATCCCCCCCCCCCCAGTGCTTCTGGTCACATGGAGCCTCTGATTACTAAGGGCTCTACAAGGCTGCTTTAGAAGGGTCTATCCCAGGCTGGAGAGATGGCTCGGTGGTTAAGAGCACTGGTTGGTTGCTCTTCCTAGAGGTCCTGGGTTCAATTCCCAACAACCACATGGTGGCTCACAACCATCTGTCATGGAATCTGATTCCCTCTTCTGGTGTGCATGAAAACAGAGCATTCATATACATTAAATAAATCTTTTTTAAAAGGGGGGGGTATACCCCTGAATGTTCAAATGCTCAGTGGTAAGTGTCCTACTTGGGGAGTATAGGAGGCCGCATGTGTGCCCTAGGGTCAACATGGCATCCATGGAGTAGGCTGCTAGCCAGGGAAACACTGTTAGCCTGGCCTTGACCATCTTCCTGCCCCCAGAGCACCTGATGCGCTGACACCCTCCCTCTCCCCTGGTCCCATAGCCCAGTGGCCGGTAGGGCCGCTCTGACCCTCACTTGCTGCCAGCAAAGTCCTCCAATGAAGCCTCCAGGAAAGCCCTCAAGCTCTAAGTTATGCTGCCTGCAAGCTTCCTCTTGACCAAGTGCCTGGGCAGGGGGCCCATCTGTCATCTGCTCGTGAAGCTCCCAGCACTCAGCCAAGCACAACCAGCACGCCAAGCTCACACAGTTCCCCTGGGTTTCTGTCCCCTTCGCCTGCCTAAGCACCCAAAGACTTAAAGGGCAGGGACCTCTAAGGCTACGATTGCCCCCTGGCCTGCCTTGACCCCTCCTTGCACTCTGCAAGGTCAATGTAGCGGCTTGGCTTAAGGCAAGGGGCAAAGGGCAGCACAGGGTCCTTTACAAGGGACAGGCCAGGCCAGGTGAGTGCCCAGGTTGTGATAATGCTTTTTGTTCCTGGTCCTAGGTGGCTGGCGTGAGGACCGAGAGGTGTTCCTAGAGAAACCCAGAGAGCAACAGGGCAGCCATGAGGGCTGAACTGTGGTCTGTGGCCATATTCATGGCCGTCTTCCTGCTTTTGGTGGACCTGATACATTGGCACCGGCGCCGGACTGCCCGATACCCACCAGGCCCTGCGCCGTGGCCTGTGCTGGGCAACCTGCTGCAGATGGACTTCCAGAACATGCCAGCGGGCTTCCAAAAGGTAAGAGAATTGTTGGAGGGCGGAGAGACCATGCTAACTGCCCATCAGAACACAGTGGGCAGTAGTGAAACCACGTGCTGGACCTGGAGCTGACCCCCGGGATAAAGACGGTTAAGAGGCTTCCCTTGGGGACAGTGGCGCAGACCTGAGGACACCCTGGCCTTTCCAGAGGCTGTTCCAGGAGGTGGGACAGGACCTAACAGCCAGTTTGAGATCCAGTTACCAAGACAGACTATAATGGTTGATGGTGGTCCTGGGGTTGCATTCCAATTCCAGCATGCCTGTCACAGGCTAAAGCAGGCGAGCTATACATTCCAGGCCACCTTAGGCTACATAACGAAACTGTCTCTGAGATGAAGATCTAAGGATGAGCTGTAGCGGGGCACGCTTCCACTCCCAGCACTTGGGAGGCAGATGAAGGCATCTTTCTTTGAGTTCTAGGCCAACCTGGTCTAACTTGCTGAGTTCCAAGCCGGCCCATACTACATAATGACCGTTTCAAAAAACAAACCAAATCTAAAATTTTTAAAGAAAAAAAAAAAAAAAAAGCCAATGTAGAGGTGGAGACCTTTAATCCCAGCATACCAGGGGGAAATGTCTTGAGAATGTGGGAGAGGCCATGATTCGAAACAAGTGTTTCCCTCGGGGAAATTGAAGTGGAGCGAGGTGGAGCGCCTGCTTCCATCCTTTTGCTATTTTCCGATCCTCAGATTCCCTACTCCCATCCGTGAGCCTTAGTTTCCTCGTCTAGACACGGGGGTGCCAGAGGGACCAACAGGCAATGTGTGACACCAGCAAGGTCGTGGTGGAGTGATTGCTAGGAGTCCGGGGTAATTCCCCAGATAACAGCAGGTTTTATCCTCCTTCCGTGGAGCCCCTCCGGCTGTCCCCTGCCAACTCCTATCCAGTGCAGCTAAGCGTGGAATCCGGGCTTGTCGACAATGCTCTAACTTCTTGCCTACAGCTGCGATGTCGCTTTGGGGACCTGTTCAGCCTCCAGCTGGCCTTTGAGCCAGTGGTTGTACTAAATGGGTTGACGGCCCTGCGTGAGGCCCTGGTGAGATTCAGCGAGGACACTGCTGAGCGGCCACCGCTGCATTTCAATGACCAGTTGGGCTTTGGACCACGCTCTCAAGGCAAATGCAGAAAGCGACAGAAGCGGGGAAATGGGGACCGGAGGGGGTTCAGGGACGACAGACAGTTTGGGACCTAATTGGGGTTGGGGGGAGGGACAGGAACAGGGAAAAGACAGCAAAGGCCGACGGCTAAAGGGCGGACAGAGGATCTTATGGTGGTACTAAGCGTGTAGGGCAGGCCTCAGGCCTAGGCGTGCCCCTCCAGGTGTGGTCCTAGCACAGTATGGACCTGCCTGGCGTCAGCAGCGGCGCTTCTCTGTGTCCACCCTGCGTCACTTCGGCCTGGGCAAGAAGTCGCTGGAGCAGTGGGTGACGGAGGAGGCCAGATGCCTCGGTGACGCCTTCGCTCGCTATACTGGTAGGTGATGAATCGGTGGGCACGAGCCGGGGCACAGATCACCAACACCCTGACTGGCCTCTCCACTCCCAGGATGCCCTCTTAGCCCGAACACGCTGCTGGACAAGGCAGTGTGTAATGTGATTGCCTCCCTCCTCTATGCCTGCCGCTTCGAGTACGATGACCCGCGCTTTATCAGGCTGCTGGACTTGCTGAAAGCTACCCTCGAGGAGGAATCCGGGTTCCTACCCATGGTGCGGTGGCCCGGGGGGAGGGTGTCTGTCTCCAGAGGGCTAAACACAGTGGAGCTTCTCAGGGAGGTGACCGACAGGCAGGGGTGACAGGGAGAGGGTGTTCTGGGGGGAGCTAGCCTAGGTAGACTGGGGACAAGTGCTCGGAAAGGGTGAGCGTCCGTGCTACCTGCCCATGTGAAAGACACAGGAGTCTGTGAAATTTCCACAGCGTGATAGCCCTTCTGGAAGGCGAGGGCAAAAAGGAAGGTTAGAGCCTGGGAATTTGGAGGGGCTATCTCACTCGTGAGTCTTCCCTGGAGGAGGCTGGGACCCAAGGCTGTTCCCCCCCAGGCCTCTCCACCGGTTCCTCTGTTGGTCACAGTTCCTGGGTGTGTTCCCGGCGCTCCTGCGCATCCCAGGGATGCTTGGCAAGGTCTTCCCTGGGCAAAAGGCCTTTGTTGCCATGCTGGATGAGCTGCTAAGTGAGCACAAGACAACCTGGGACCCTGCCCAGCCACCCCGGGACCTGACTGATGCCTTCCTGGCTGAGGTGGAGAAGGTGAGGGATGGAGCCAGGGGCTGTGGGCTGAGGTCCTGTGAGCTGTGAGGCCAGATGGGTGAGGTCCTGTGTAAGTGACTCAGCACCTGGGCTGCCCGGGGACAATGAGAGGGGCATTGTGGGGCTTCCTTTCCCCACTGAGCCCACCCTTTCTGCCTGGCCCAGGCCAAGGGGAATCCTGAGAGCAGCTTCAATGATGAGAACCTGCGCATGGTGGTGGCTGACCTGTTCATGGCGGGGATGGTGACCACGTCAACCACACTGTCCTGGGCCCTGCTGCTCATGATCCTGCACCCGGATGTGCAGCGTGAGCCTGCCTGGGGCTGGGAATAAAGAAGAAGGGGGGTAGAGGCACACTCCTTAAGTTTACCTGGGACACTTGTGGCTCCCAGTACTGGCTTGACAAGGATGAAGCCATCTTTCTCCCATGGACTGAGCCCTTAACTTATGTATAGTAGAGGGACAAAGGGCATTCCCCTGGGGCTCCTTCCCTGAGGGGTGCTGTCTCTCCAGGTCGAGTGCAACAGGAGATCGATGAAGTCATCGGGCAGGCGCGGCGTCCAGAGATGGCAGACCAGGCCCACATGCCCTACACCAATGCTGTGGTCCATGAGGTGCAGCGCTTTGGGGATGTCCTCCCACTTGGTGTGCCTCACAGGACGTCTCGAGACATTGAAGTGCTGGGCTTCCTTATCCCCAAGGTAGGCCTGGGGCCCTCCAATGTCCATGGTCACCAGCCAGCTAGTGGCCTGAGCTCCCCAGTCGAGAAGCCTGGAATTGATCAGTTCTGCAGTACCAACTTCCCCTGGGTGGGTACAGGAAGTGGAGCAGCAATAAGTACTGTGTACACCTGACTCCCCAGCTAGAAAGGCAAGCAAGCAAAAATACGGCTGGAGGGGTTCAGCATCCACTACCTACAAAGGCAGGTGACAGCGTGTGTACCTGTGTTGCTTGTCACTTACCCATGTCAGAGCATCACAGAGAGCGCTGAGAAGCCTCTAGGGCTGAGGTTACAGGAAAGGATCCAGTGTGTGAGGTAGAGACTTCGAATGTGATCATGGTGGCCAGGGTCTCCACAGCGCCACCCCAGTCCATGTTCACACCATGTGTCTCCTGCCAGGGGACCACCCTCATCACCAACCTGTCCTCCGTGCTGAAGGACGAGACTGTGTGGGAGAAGCCCCTCCAGTTCCATCCTGAACACTTCCTGGATGCCCAGGGCCACTTTGTGAAGCATGAGGCCTTCATG
>NW_026596085.1:17071598-17081479 GCF_907164565.1 Psammomys obesus
GCCCCTGGCCCGCATGGAGCTCTTCCTGTTCTTCACCTGCCTCCTGCAGCGCTTTAGCTTCTCGGTGCCCGAGGGACAGCCTCGGCCCAGCGACCATGGCGTCTTTGGTGCTCTGACAACCCCGTCCCCCTACCAGCTCTGTGCTTTGCCCCGCTAAGAAGAGGTATAACTTGCTCACTGTCCTGCTGGATTCCCATTGTGCAGCAAATCATTTCACTGTAAACTAAACCATCCCCATCAGATCTCCAGGCTGTAATGGGACCTCAGGAGACTCCCTATGGACATCCACACACCCCCTATTTATTCTCACCTGACCGTTGACCCCAGTAGAAGGACCGGTCTGTTGGACCTCAGAAATGACAGCCATTCTTGCCTTTAATTCTGCCCCCACTTTTTCACCCAAGCTGATAATGTTTGTCCATAGATGCCAATCTCTGGAACGAGGGCCAGAAAGGACTGCTGAGATGTGATGGTAGAAGTTACGCAGATGAGGGAAGGGCAGGGCTCCTCCTAGAAGCCCCCATTCCAGACCCACTTCCACCTGCCACACAGCTGAGGCTAACTGCTCAGCCAGCGTCATCACATCTATTGCCCAACTTCTTATATGATATTCCAGAGATGCAGAGGAGCAGGGAGGCTGAAAATGAGAGGCAGGTTAAATGACCAAGGTTAGCCATTGGGTACCCCATGCTTCCCTAAAAGACTTTATGGGAGTCCAGAAGGGATTACCTTCCAAGCATCTTTCACCACTAATTATGTGACCCGTCAGAGATACTGGTGTCCAGGCCCCTGCAAGGGGAGAATGTGCTTCTGTGACCAGGCTTGGTAAGACCTGAAAGCTTGGTGTTGAGACGGGCCTCCAGACCATAGGAGGTCCGAGACCTCAGTGTAACCGACCTCCATGGTGGAAATGACACCCAGGCCATAAAGTCAGCACATGGACAGCTGCCCCTGCCATAATGGAGACATCAAAGTCCACAGGGAACGTCTCTAAATGTGCTGACATTGCTTTTTGTCTCCTGCAGTTCTGCTTCTGGCTAACTGTTCTTGCTAACTGAAGTATGCCAACCCAGGATATGGTTGTTGTAGGTAAAAGCTCACCCCTCGAAAGGCTCAGGACCACACTGGGGTCCTGAACACCCAGTGGGTCACCAGCCAGCTAATAAAGACCTTCTCTTGGCTTAAACCCATATCTGAGCAGTCTTCTCTGGCGGATACCCCACAACACTTCTGGAGGCTCCACCAAGATCCCCCGAGACCAGACCTTGAGACACCAGGGTTGCAGATAGCCTTGGGATCTGAGGGAAGAGTGTGGTGGTCAAGGGGCTTCGAGGGGGTGCACAACCTGAACTTTCCCGGGCCCTAGGGACTCCCTTTGATCAACCGCTGCCTAAGGCTTTGGAGGAGTCTGACCCCCCTCCCCCCCCCCCCCCAAAAAAAAACAAAACCACAAAAACCCTTGTTTGTTGTCCCCAGAGGTGAGTCTGGTTATTGAGCCTTCTGCTTTGGACACATAGGCGCACGGCTGATCCGGTGTCTGGGATCTTTGTGACCATGTCACCAGGATCTGGTCGGTGCAGGTATATAAATATGTGGTGGCCACCCCTGCATGTCTTTGCTGCGTGTCTATCTGTGGGCTCTTCCGTGTGTCCCTGTAAGTTCTGTTCAGACTGGAGAGAAACCTCTAAAATGGAAAGGGAATGACCCTGTCTACCGTTACCCCCCTTCCTCCTGCCATGGCCCCCGACTTCCTGCAGGCTCATGGGCGGCGGCGGCAGCTGCTGCTGTGGCCGTGGCAATGATGGCAGGAATGTGGCCATGGGGCCACCTAAATCTAGATTCCGGGCTTTGGCATATACAACAAGCTGTTCTTATTCTCCTATCAGTGGGGGCAAGTATGAGCTTGCTGCAGTTGAAACTTCAGCCCTAGTTATGAGCGGGGAGGGGGAGGGCAGAGGAAGCACACACAAAAACCAAAACAGAAAAACACCTCAGTGTTCAAGTAAACATAGACCTGGACCATCTAAAAATTCTACTTCCAGTCTGGAAGCCCAGTTAGATTCTTTAGCTGAGGTTGTTCTTCAGAATGAAGATTGGACCGCCTCTTCATGAGACAAGGAGGCCTCTACCCATCAAAATGGCTAAGATAAAAAACTCAAGTGACAGCACATGCTGGAGAGGCTGTGGAGAAAGGGGAACCCCCCTCCATTGCTGGTGGGAATGTAAACTTGCACAACCACTTTGGAAATCAATCTGGTCCTTTCTCAGACAATTAGGAATAGCGCTTCCTCAAGATCCAGCTATACCACTCCTAGGCATATATCCAAAAGATGCTCAAGTATACAACAAGGACATTTGCTCAATCATGTTTGTAGTAGCTGTATTTGTAATAACCAGAAGCTGGAAACAATCCATATGTCCCTCAGTTAAGGTATGGATACAGAGATTGTGGTACTTTTACACAATGGAATACTACTCAGCAATTAAAAACAAAAAAATCATGAAATTTGCAGGCAAATGGAACTAGAAAAGAACACCCTGAGTGAGGTATCCCAGAAGCAGAAAGACACACATGGTATACCCTCACTTATAAGTGGATTAGACATATAATATAGGACAATCATACTAAAATCTGCACACCTAAAGAAGCTAAGCATGAAGAAGGACCGTGGGTAAGATGCTCAATCCTCATTCAGAGAGGCAAACAAGATGGTCATCTGAAGAGGGAGAAAACAGGGAACAGGACAGGAGCTTACCAGAGGGCCTCTGAAAGACTCCACCCTGCAGAGTGTCAAAGCAGATGCTGAGACTCATAGCCAAACTTTGGGCAGGGTGCAGGGAATCATATGAAAGAAGGGGGAGATAGAAAGATCTGGAGGGGACTGGAGCTCCACAAGGAGAGCAACAGAACAGAAAAATATGGGCACAGAGGTCTTTTCTGAGACTGATACTCCAACCAAAGACCATGCATGGAGATAACCTAGAACCCCTGCACACATGTAGCCTATGGCAGCTCAGTGTCCAAGTGGGTTCCCTAGTAATGGGAACAGGGACTGTCTCTAACATGAACTCAGTGGCTGGCTCTTTGATCACCTCCCCCTGATCAGGGAGCAGCCTTACCAGGCCACAGAGGAAGACAATGCAGCCACTCCTGATGAGACCTGATAGACTAGGGTCAGATGGAAGGGGAGGAGGACCTCCCCTATCAGTAGACTGGGGGAAGGGCATGGAAGGAGAAGAGGGAAGGAGGGAAGGATTGGAAGGTCTCTATATAACAATAAAAACAAACAAAAAACCTTGTTGCTTCTATGCCAGTCAATCAGAGATAACTAAAAATATTTAGCCAGAGGGCTGGAAAGATGCCTCAGCAGAAAAGAGCACTGTCTGGTCTTTCAGAGGTCCTGAGTTCAATTTCCATCAACCACATGGTGGCTCACAGCCATCTATACTGGAATCTGATGCCCTTTTCTGGCATGCAAGTGTACATGCAGCTAGAGCACTCATATAGGTAAAATGAATAAATAAAATCTTTAAAAAAATTATTCTTTACTGGGTGTGTTAGCACATGCCTTTGATTCCAGCACTCAGGAAGGCAGAAACAGGCAGATAGCTGTGAGTTCAAGGCCAGCCTGGTCTACAAAGCAAGTCCAGGACAGCCAAGGCTACACAAAACCAACCAACCAAACAAACAAATTTAGCTATGGTCAAAATAACCTTCAAGAAAGGAGTGGGGTGGGGAGGAGGGATGTCTTGGGGAAGGGAGAGAGAAACTGTGGTGGGGATGGACTATATGAGAGAAGAATTAAAAAAATTCAGATTTAAAAAAGAGAGACAGAGAGGGAATGTGTAACAGGAAAAAGTGCATGGATAGCCAACACAGAATAAAGCTACAGTTCCGGCCAGCACTGAAGTCAACTGACTCTCCATCCCTGGGAGGGTTTCCGGACATCAACCAAGTACAAATGCAAGCTAGGAAAGTGAAGAGGGGACCTTAAATAAATAAATAAGTAAAAACTTAAAAAAAATAAAAAAAAGGAGATAAGAAGAGAGACATCAAAATCTAACATGCAGTGCCAGTCTCTGCTCTCCTGGCCCCTGGTTAACCACTCTAATGGCCATAGCTGGGTCGTTATTCTTTCACTCCTAGCTCTCACTACAGGACCTTGATTGCTCAATTGCCTATTTAGCTACATAATAGAAAAAAATTAATTCTGTTAAACTATTAATGCTAAGGACCCCAGATGAGTCCACAATTTGACTCATGCCCATAGAACCAACGGGAAATGTAACAGGCCCCCAGACCTTATCACAACTGACACCATGGTGGAAGAACCATTCATTCAGGCCTTGGAACCCAGCACATAGGCAGCAGCACCTGAGACAAAGAGCCTCAGCCGAAAGCAGCTGTAACACTTTGCCTTGTGTTTTTGGTTTGTTTGTTTGTTTGTTTTGTTTTTTTACCTTCTCTCAGCATTTGGAATGGTAGTTTCCTCCTGAAAGACTACACTTCCCTGCTTCCCAGCAGGCTATGGAAATTATTTCCACCCTTATAAGAGACAAGGTTCTTTAGACATTTTGGCCACCCACACATGTGGGTGACAAGACGCACCCTTGCTGGGAATAAACGTGGTCCTGCCTAAGGTCAGACCAATCCTCTCTTTCCTGTCTTCTCTCTGCAGCTGTTTGAAAATACTCTCACACTCAGGGGAAGACAGGAATTGGGTCCTGGTCTGCCATAGGGAGAGGAGTCAACATCGGTCCCGTGGTCAGTGAGATGGGCAGAGATGGGTGAGAAAAAGAAACCATTCAAGCCAGTGCCGTAGTACCACACTGTAGCCAGTCTTTGCTACTTTGTGGGTTCTTTTTCCACCTTTTATCCATGTACCCCCACATTTCACCTCCTATCACTAGAAGGAGAGAGGGGGAAGGAGGAAGAGAGAGAGATCCCTGAATCTAATTTCGTTCTTCTTGCTTCTTCTTTGAGCATGACTTCAACTAACAAACCGCAACCAACTCCCCTAACGACCGCCAACCACCAACCCCACCTATCAGGGCTCTAGCATTTATATACCCTATGTACCCTCTGAAAAACTCCCAGAATTCCAAGTGCCACACAAGCACACAAGCTATCTGCAGCTGGTAAAACCACGCCTCTGCTAGAGCACGAGGCAAATCACAGGCAGCTGCTTCGGACAGTTTGAAGCAGCCCCGTACCCCCACATCTGAGATTAAAACAAGATATATTCTTACAATATTTCTCTATTTTTAAAAGAAACCAAAATGTCACCACACCACACAGTAAGCCTGGCCTTGTCTTTGCTTTTTCCTTCTGCTGCTCAGAGGAAGTTATACCAGATTGCCTCCCCGCTCTGACTCCTGGGGCTGTGTGACCTTTGCTGGCCTATAGTCCCCTGCTATGGGAGATAGTTTTAACTTGACAGGGTCTAGAATCACCTAGGAGACAGAGCTCTGGGTATGTCCGAGGAGTTTCTAGATTTCGTTAACTGAGCTGGGAAGGAGAACACTCGGCTTCCTGCTCTATGTCTTCTCCACCCTGCTGAACTACATCCTCAAAGTGAGACAAAATAAAGCCTCCCTTCCTGCACTTGCTGCGTCTCAGCCCCACAGAGTGACTGAAGTTCCTGCTGAGAGCTGGCACTGCTGTCTGCCATCTCTCCTCAGGGCAGGGCAACGGAGCTGAGGTGAGCACGGGAGGGGGGTGGCTGGGAGACAGGAGAGGAGACAGGAACGGGATACAAGGGGGTGGGGAGGTGGGACAGGGACCTGACACTAGTGCATTTAGTAACACCCTGGGACAGAAAGCTCAGGCGTTTAGAGCAGAGAGCCTGAGGTGCCATTTCCCAGCAGCCCCCAGCAAGCCCCCCCCCCCCCGCCACTACTCCCCTCTGCATGGGGGTGGGGGTTAGCAGGATAGAAATGGTCTCTGTGGCTCATGTTTCAGCAACATCTGGGCTCTAGCACTGTGTCAAAGGGCTGACCTGGGCCCCGTGGGTCATGAAGAGTACCCACTCAATTAGAGAGCAGGATGTATCCTTGGGACCCTGAGAATAGGACAGCTGGGCTTTCAGAAGCAGCCGATACAGGCTTTACTGAATCCTTTCTCGTTTGTGCTTCTTCATCTTGGGGGTGTCAGAGGCTGGAAGCCACCTCAGCCAGAACTTTCTCAGGAAATGCAGGACCCAGCCCCTGGACTTTCTTCCTTGCCCTCTACCACAGAAGCCTCTAAGCACACACAGGTGGGGTTTACGGTCACCTGCTGAGAGAAAGATGCACCCTCTGCTGCCCGGGACCAGTCGTCTGTGCTAAAAGGCTGGGTATGTGGCCAGCTCGGGCAAGTGGCATAGAGTTCCAGCCAACACACAAGGAGGTCAAGGGAGGTGCACCCAGGTAGATCAAGCCATCTGGCTACTTGGTATTTTTCAGTCTCCTCTCCAGTTCAGGAAGGCTTGGGTGGGAATGACCCATATCCCTGACAGGTCTGGTAGGTGTCAGAGATGGGGGAACAAGAGAGTCTTGTTGCACCATCTGGTAGGTGTTTATCCTACCAGATGGATATACACCAACTTCCTGTTCCGTTCCAATTTTCCTTTTGCTGAAATGGGGGATGAGAGGGACAGCTATGGGAAGGTCAGAGTGGGTACAGGAAGTTGAGGGAGCCAGGCTTCAGACCCATTCCCTGATTACCTCCTTGGCCTACCAGGATGACAGCTTGGCCTGGTAGTAGTTTTAGACTGAGCTAGTCCCCAGGGCCTCCTTGTCTCCCATAGTCCTGCAGTCTATACCCTGCAGAGGTTCATGACATCTCGGGAGAATCCATGATGGGGATATTCTGGTTGAGACTTCCGGTCTCTTCACCTCCCAGCCTGGGATCCTCCTCAGTAAGAATGGGGCTAGTTGCTTCCTCCCTAGTGGATCTCACCTGCCCTTCCTCCTGGGACAAGACACCATTCTCCTTGGGGGCAGCATCTCTCCATCCTCCCATTTCCCCAGTGGCCATGGCCTTCAAGGAGGAAAAAAAAAGGGTCGGGGCAGAATATGAGCACCCAGACCCTCAGAACACCTCAGAGCTCCTGTTCTCACAACTGCGGTGTGATAACCTTTTGCTTTTCCTGAGATGCCCTGAGCTGTCATAAATTTGTGTGTTCCTCTCAAAGGGGCCTGCTCTTACCCCTGGGACCTTCTGCCATGACCTGTGAGCCGCAGCCCAGCTGTTCAAGGGCAGACTCACATACTTCTAACGTTTGTTTCTTCCCAGTATCACGTTAAAATTTATGTTCTGCCCCACGCTGTTCGGTTTAGGTCAAGGAGATCCAAGCCCTGGCAGGTGTCCCGGATACCATGACCCACCTCAATGCGCTCTGAGCGCATTCTAAAGTCTCAGGTTTGCACTGGGACCCACGAGTTCTTTAGACCACCACCAAGGAGCTCTATCCAATGGCTGGAAGGGATTTGGGGGCGTGTGTGTGTGTGTGTGTGTGTGTGTGTGTGTGTGTGCCCTCTTTCTCCAGAATTCTTTTGCTCACACAGTATCCTGACCACGAAGAGCTGAGCCTTATTTAGGTTCACACAAGAGCATCAGCCCCCAAGCCCTGCCTGTGATATAACACCTCAGCAATCTCACAATCAAGAACTGTTTTCCCCACAGATTTCAAACAATAACCCACAGCTCCTGCAGGCTGCTGAGGGAGACTACAAGCCCCTTGAAAGGGCCAGGTCCCTGCCTGATCTTTATAACCCCGTCAGTAACAGCAGAAATTATGTTCTTTTAAACTGTTATGATTTTATCCTGTTTGTGTTTTGCTATTGGGTTTTTTTGTTTGTTTGTTTGTTTTTGAGAAACGATTTCTCTGTGTAGCCCTGATTGTCCTGGAACTCTGTAGACCAGGCTGGCCTCGAACTCACGGAGATCTGTCTGTCTGTGCCTCCAGAGTGCCGGGATTAAAAGTGTGTGTCACCACTACCTAGTTGGTTACTGTTTTTAAGGCAGGGTTTTTGGTGTTTTGTTTGTTTGTTTGTTTGTTTGTTTATTTGAGAAGGGGTGTGAGTTGAGGGGGTGAGGGAGGACTGACTGTGAAGTTTGGGCTGGCCTAGAACTCACTGTAGAGTCTAGATTGGCTGTACTATACCATAGATTGGGTATACTATAACTCACAGAGATCTGCCTGCCTCTACATCCTGAGTGCAAGGAATTACTTGTTTTTGAGACAGGGTCTCACTTTGTAGCCTGGGCTGATCTGGAATTTACTATGTAGGTTAGGTTAGCCTCAAACTCCTACCAATTCTTCTGCCTCAGGCTCTTGAGTGTTGGGATTACAAGCGTACACCACTACACTGAGCAAAAACATCCCATTAAGTTATTCAAACGAATGGTGAAAATACTAAGCACTAGCTTAGAAGTGTGAACAGATGTATAGTTTCCTCTAAAGCCCACTATTGAAGGGCTCTATTAGGTTGTGTGGGGTTGACCTGGTTTGTGTTTACAGATGGCCGGCACGAACTTTAGAGGTTCAGACCCGTTCCATAGTGAGTAAGCCCACTGGAAGGTATCAGGAGCTGACTCCACGGGAGCTGTGCATACGGTTATTTTAGGCTGAGAACTCTGAGCAGGGGGCACAAACGTCCAGTGAACCCTTGCTCCAAGGGGCATGACCACGAGTCGCTCACAACCGTGAAAGGTCACTCGTCTGACATGTCACAAGCAGAGCTTTGAGGGCTAAAGGACATTACCTCAGACTGGAGTAAGACCTTCCAGCACCATTCGGAAGGGGAGAGAGGAGGGCTGTAGAGACCCTCCAGCAGTGAAGAGCGCTGGCTTCTCCTCCAGAGGACCCAGGCTTGATTCCCAGCACCTACAGGACCGTTTACAGCTCACTATAATTCAAGAGCCCGGGGACCCAATGCTCTCTTTGGTCCTCCAAGGGCACCACACAAATGCGGGCAAGTAGCCATGTGTAGAGAGTAAAAAGAAAAAGGGAAAGCAGCGGGGAAGAGGAGACGGGGGTAAAAGGATGTGGCTATTCCTGTAGGCACAAGGAGGGTGTTCTGTGAGGCAGTGAGCCCAGGTTGGCGTTCGGGCGTGGGTCTGAATACTGATGGGCCGTGGGCGCCCTAACAACCTGTCAGAGGAGAGTGCTTGCACGCCCCTCTGTGCTCCAGGCAGGCCATACAGGGCAGGGTCTTGGGACACTGCAGGCTGGCCTCAGGTTAGATGGAATGGAAATGAGCCTGGTGGGGTTCTCCCTATCTAAGAGCTGCCCTCTCTATCTACCCCCACCACAAAACCCCACATTTCCAAGACTCCAAAATTCTTTAACTTTCCTAGTGAGTAACACCCATCACATCTGTCACGTGTGGTTGCCAAGAGGACTCTCCTCGGCCTGGACACATGTCCCCAGACAGGACAGTCGGATCCTGCACATCCTCCTGGATTCCCGCCTGTCCCTTTCGGTTAGAGCAGATTTCCTTCTGCATCATTTCACTGCAGCAGGCTTGAGGGTGAGGCCAGCAGCTTTCCTAGGGGTGAGAGCCCTCGAAACCATCCTGGCACCGCAGGGTCTTGAGGACCTATCTCAACATCTGTCACCAAAGCAAGAATTGTCTGACTTGCTGCACAAGCCAGTCACACTTTCCTCACAGAAACCAATGAGTCTTGACTCCTGTCTGCAGTTTGTCGCCAACCCAGCGGTTGTGGAGGGCTCTTCACCTGGGATACAGGGTTAATCACCGAGCAACTACCTCTCTTCCTACCTCGTCGCTACTCTTCCCTCTCTTCTCCCTTTCATCCCCTCCTCCTTCCCTTCATCACCTCCTTGTGACTACCCAGCCGCCACCCACCCCATCTTTTAGAGAAAGGCTCTCAT
>NW_026596086.1:0-5647 GCF_907164565.1 Psammomys obesus
ACCTGTGGTGTGGGTAGGGGGTGTCTCTTAGCCTCAGTGACTCCTGTGGAAGGTCTCAGCCTAAGACAATTGTAAGCAACTATGTTAAGTAGGTTGAGGTGGGAAGAGACACATTAAAGGTGGTCAGCACAGTTCTCTGGGTCCTGCACAGAAAGGAGAGGGCAAGCTGAGCTCTAAGCATGCAGCGGTCTCGCTTCTAGACCGTGGGTACATTGCACCAGCTCCCTTGCTGATGTGCTGCCCCCGCCACCATGGACTTTAACCTCGAACTGTGAGTTAGAATCATTCTTCCTCTCCTGAGTTGCTATCCATTTATTTATTTATCATTCTCTCAGGATGGCTCTTCTCTTGGCCACCCAGGACATCTTGATGGCCGAATACCTCCTATTCTGGAGCTGTACTGGGCTCTCCTTCCAGGGTCTTTCCCTTGGCCCTGCCTCTGTGAGGGCTGGCCTGCTTCCTCCCCCCCTCCCCTGCTTTGTTTCCTTCAGCTTCTTTGTTTCCTCCTTCTTCCTGTGCTTGACTTGTGCATCATGTTCCCAATGGGCTCATGGCCTGCCTCTTCCGTGCACTGTGAGTTTCATGCATTCTGTCTTCATCTCGGGCCTTTCTTGAGGTCCAGATCTAGGCATGGCATGACCTACTTAGGTCCAGAGCAGGGCATGGCGTGACCTTCCAGGTTTTAACAGTGTAGATGATGTAGATGTGTGCCAGGAGCAAAAGTTAGCCCGGGGATCAAGTGAGCTCTCTTACCCACACACAACCTCTTCACACCTTGGCTTAGTTCATGGGGTGTAAGCTGCACACCAGAGGGCTGCCCTCTTTCCATGCTGCTTCATGTCCAACATCAGCCATGTTTTGAGAGTGGTCTTATGACCCAGCTCCTCTGTCACCTCTTCTCATCCACCATTTCCACAGCCCCTGATGTAGCTCTTGTCGCCTGCCCCTTAGTCTATGAAGCATTCCCTGCCTGGTGTTTTACCTCAGGCTCCTGTCCTGTTTCTCTGTGTGGTTTTATGTAAGATATTCCTACTTGTCCAACAGTTACTTTCATTAACCATTATGAATCTCAAGGTGGGACCTGGAAGCCAGCCTGACATGTGTCATGTGCTCCATTCACCCAAGCGGGCAAGGTGACCATCTGACCACCGACTCTTCAGCCTTCTGAATTCTGACTTGTCCCACATGTGAACCCACAGCCCTTTGTTTGTGGCTCAGGAAAGAATGCGGGTAACTTCACAGCCTTTGCCTCTTCCGGAACCTGTACGGGGGGGGGGAGGGGGCGTTTTCCAAGGCAAGAGTTGAAGGAAGCCTTCAGGAAAAGAGTGGCTAAGAACAAAAGTCAGCTCTCAGGAGCAGTCTCAGCAGGTAACGTGCTCTCCACGCAGGCTGGTGACTGGAGTGTGAACCCCAGAAACTGTGCAAGGTGGAAGGAGAGACTGACGACACAAGGTTGTCCCTGCCTCCACATGAAAGCTGTGGCATATGCCACTCTCCCCATCATGCTCAATAGTACATTTTAAAAATTAAGTAAAAATGAAACAACCACAAAACCCTTTGCAGTCAGCTAAGCTCCTGACAGAGCCCAGAACTCAGAGCCCAGATTTTCTGGACTCAGCAGAAACCTGCCAGTTAAAGCCACAGTGTCTGCTTGTACAAGAGGACCCTTCCCTAAGGCCTGGGCGGGGGGAGGCCACTGTCTCTGTCATACTCGGGTGTCCATCAGGCACAGCTTGTACACAACATGTACTTTAGACTCTGCTCTGCATTCCCCAGGCAAAAGGCCAGCTGCTTCCATGAAGCTGTGATGGAGACTCCACCACAAACCCCAGAGCCCCAGCCAGGCTGTGTTCACTGACATTTAAAAGTAGCTGCTTCCATATGAAGTTGACACGACTTGACTATAAAATGGGAAACTCACCAGGGCCAGGCTTGCACACCATACCTCTCTCCCCCTCAGAAGGCAGCTTAAACACACAGAGGGCGTGTGTGTGAAGTTCTGTGCAGCTTCACCCTTATAACGCTGAGACCGGGCGGGTCACCACTGAGAGCACCCTCGAGACTCGCTGTACTGCTCCTCTTGGGGCTGTCTATCTTAGCTAGCAGATTCAGCTCTGGAAACTTGAAGACTGCTCACTTTACAGCACTGTTCTGAACAGACCTCTGAGTTTCTCTACTTTGAGATATTCAGCAGTTTAATCCACAACCCTGTCGCTCACAGTCTGCTACTTGCAGCGAGCAGCCTGTCCGTCTGTCTGTCAAGGCAGGCTCTGGCTTGGCCGTTTAGCTGTTATTTCTCTCACTTCCTGACATGTGGAGAAGCAACTGGAAAAAGAGATGGGTAGTTTCTCTGCAGTTTGCAGTCAGTCCCTGCTTTAACCCAGCTGGTGGCCATGGAGCTGGGCATGACTTAACTTGTCCAGTTCTGTTTAATGAGAAGCACGGGGTGCTGTAAATCGAGGAAGAGAAAAGCAAGCAAAGGAAAAATGCAGCTAAACACAGGAACTAAACAGCTAAATGCAGGAACAAGGATGGGGAAGTGTGGTTGATGTGGTCGGTGTCTTAAGATAGCCTGGGGTATGATGGGGTACAGGAGGTGGAGCTCACTGTCACCCTACCCTTCAGCTCCTGCTGGGCTGCTTATGGAGCATGCCCACCTGCTTCTCAACCCGCAGGCGGGGAGGAGGAAGGTGGATCTAGGCAACCCATTTCGCCGCGTAGATGATGCCAGCCCCGTTTGCTGGAGAGCAAGATGCAATCCCAGGATCTGCTGAAAGTTTTGTGATAGGTGTGGAGTTCTCTATGTTCACAGTGGGAGTGGCAGGTGGACACACCATGGAGACACCATTTTTCAGGGGCCTCCTGTCCTCACCTACTGTGCATGCTGTCTCTGCTCTAGCTAGAGTTCCTTGGCTCATGGGGGAAGGACAAGGGAGACTGAGATGAGGGTGGGTGGGGGTGTTTGTTTCTACTGTCCCCTTCTCACCTCCCTGTCTCCCTGTAGTGACTGTATTCCTATAGGGTGGGGGCTATACACACTTTCTAGGAGGACCCAAAGAGCCAAGAATGGAGGTTTCTTCAATAAGAGGCAAAACTGTGGAGGGCGTGTAAGAACTTATATAACCTGTTAGAAAGATCAAAGCCGAAGTCTCAGTGGGCTCAGGTATGTGCCAGACACAACAGGACTGTTGTGCACATACAGGAGTCACACAGGTTCAAAGCAGACAAAACCCCAGCATGGAGAAGGAGAGGAGGATACAAAGTCCTGTTCCTAACCAAGAAGCTGTCTGTAATTAATACAGGCTAGGAAAGGCAAAAATCAGCAAATAACTCCAATGGAGCATCTCTGGGTCTGTCAGCCACACTCCAAGGCAGGCCCGAGGTCCAGGAGCAGTTGGCCAACACTCATCTCTGCCCCTTAGCCAGATACACCAGAGCCACCCTGCCTCTCTCTGGGCCCCTACAGGCCTGGGGTGAGCAATTCCTCTTGTTGCTAGTTCCTGGCGGTCTCACTGTGGGGCTCCTGAGCTCAGCTCACCTTCTTTGAGCCCTACGATTGCAGTGTGCCTTCTGTGACAGCACAGGACCATGACGAACACCAAGAGAGGATACCACATGGGACTTAGTCCTTTATGAGGTCTCTTTAATGCCCACAGGCATCCTAACTAGAAAAGGCTCAGCATGAAGTGTGCATGTTAAACATACGAGGGCTGGACCACTGGTGGAAAATCTGCTCTTCCCCTGGATCTCTCTGGTCCTTTCTGCACTTCTGCGTTCCTTCACGAACCACCATGTCAGCAAATGACCTCTTCTTGGTCAGAGTGTGCCAGTGGAGCTGTGTGGTCTAACGGGTTTGGGGCTTGGAAGTGGCTTCTGGACCATGCCTCATGCCTCAGCAAGTCAGTGGGAGCTGGTGGAGTCCCTGCTCTACGCCAGGCTCCATGCTGTTTACTAGAGCTTTAAAGGGTACTTGGTGTCCATAAGCGGTGAAATCCAGCAAGGAGTCCCATAAACCCGAGATCATCTCCTTAAGTGTAATCCACCCATCTCTCACCTAGCAGAGTGCATGTGTGAGCTGGCATTAGCTGCTCCACCAGGCAGAAGGAGCCTGCAGGCTTGCTCATGACCTCAGCCAGATTCATGCCCAGGCGAGAGGCCTTAGTTTCCCAGGCTTCTTCCATCCGTCCATTTCAAGTCACTTAACATCAAAGCACTGGGTGGTAAAATGGCCCTTATGTTTTTGCTGAGTTTTCTTCCGAGCTCCTGACACATCAGAGCCAAGCCTCTGCTTATTCCAGTGACCCAAGTGCCCAGTTCCTATCCGCTGAGATCCAACCCTGCCCTCAGGCAATGCTATCTGTGACCTCCTGGGCTTCTTAAAACCCAGATGCTGGGCCCTCCGCTGGAGGTTCTGATACAGCCAGTCTTGGCTGGGACCCCTCAATGTGTGTTTCTAACAAGATCATCGATATTCTGATGGGTGTAAGGTGAAATCTTAGGGTCATTTTGATTTGCATTTCCCTTATGACTAAGGATGTTGAACATTTCTTTAAGTGTTTCTCTGCCATTCGATATTCCTCTATTGAGAATTCTCTGTTTAGCTCTGTACTCCATTTTTTAATTGGATTACTTGATTTGTTGCTGTTTAACTTTTTGAGTTCTTTATATATACTGAATATTAGTCCTCTGTTAGATACAGGGTTGGTGAAGATCCTTTCCCAATCTGTAGGCTGTCGTTTTGTTCTGACGACAGTGTCCTTTGCTTTAGAGAAGCTTTTCAGTTTCATGAGGTCTCATTTATTGATTGTTGCTCTTAGAGCCTGCGTTGTTGGTATTCTGCTCAGGAAGTTGTCTCCTGTGCCAATGAGTTCAAGGCTCTTCCCCACTTTTTCTTCTAAACGGTTTATATTGAGGTCTTTGATCCACTTGGCTTTAGTTTTGTGCAGGGTGATAAGTATGGATCTATTTGCATTTTTCTACATGTAGACATCCAGTTAGACCAGCACCATTTGTTGAAGATGCTATCTTTTTTCCATTGAATGGTTTTGGCATCTTTGTCAAAACTCAGATGTCCATAAGTGTGTGGGTTTATTTCTGGTTCTTCTATTCAATTCCATTGATTCAACAGTTTGTTTCTATGCCAGTACCATGCAGTTTTTATTACTGTTGCTCTATAGTAAAGCTTGAGATCAGGGATGGAGCTACCTCCTGAAGATCTTTTACTGTAGAGAATTGTTTTAGCAATTCTGGGTTTCTTGTTGTTCCATATGAAGGTGAGAATTTATATACTCACTCATATAGACATATAATTAATATGGGATAAACCTACTGAAATCTGTACACCTAAAGAAACTAATCAAGAGGGATGACTCTTGCTAAAATGCTCAATCCCTATTCAGAAAGGCAAAGATGATGGACATCAGAAGAAGGAGAAAAAAGGGAACAAGTCAAGAGCCTGACACAGAGGACCTCTGAAAGGCTCTGCCCTGCAGACTATTAATGCAGATACTGAGACTTATGGGCAACATTTGGGCAGAGTGCAGGGAATCTTAGGAAAGAAGTGGGAAACAGTAAGATCTGGAGAGGACAGGAACTCCGCAAGGAGAGCAACAGAACCAAAAAATCTGAGCACAGGGGTCTTTCCTGA
>NW_026596087.1:0-3909 GCF_907164565.1 Psammomys obesus
TCCTTTAAATTGGGGGATTTATTTTCTATGATTTTGTTGAAAATATTTTCTAGGCATTGGAGAAAGGAATATTTTCTTCTATTCCTATTGTTCTTAGGTTTTGTCTTTTCATGTTTTCTTGGATCTCTTCAACATTCCACTCACGCCAAGGGACAGACCAGCTACATTGAAATTAAATAAGGAATAATAACACTTGCAGAAGTTCTAAACCAAATGGGCCTAATAGATGGCTACAAAACTTTGCACCCAAACCCAAAAGAATATACCTTCTTCTGAGGACCTCATGGAACCTTCTCCAAAATAGACTATTGTTGATTACAAAGCCAGCCTCAAAAGACACAGGATTGAAATAATCCCTTGTATCTTATCTGACTACCAGGGACTATAGCTGTATCACAACAACACCAGAGTAACCAAAAGCCTACACACACATGGAAACCGAACAACTCACTACTCAATGGCAGCTGGGGTAGGGAAGAAATCAAAGACTTCCTAGAATTCAATGAAAATGAAGGCACAACATACTCAAACATATGGGACAAAATGGAAGCAGTGCTAATATGAAAGTTGATAGCACTAAGGGCCTTTAAGAGGAAATCCGTAATATCTCATTCAAGCAACTTAGTGGCTCACCAGAAAGCCCAAGGAAAAAAAAAAAGAATCAGAGCCTCCCAAGAGGAGTAGATGACTGGAAATAATCAAACTCAAGGCTGAAATCAATAAATTAGAAAAAAAATGAAACAATTCAAAGAATCAATGAAACCAAGAGCTGGTTCTTTGAGAAACTTAACAAGATAAACAAACACTTAGCCAAACTAACTAAAAAGCAGAGACACTATCCAAATCAACAAAATCAGAAATGAAAAGGGGGACATAACAACAGTCACTGATGAAATTAAAAAAAAAATCATCTCTTACTTTAAAACCCTATATGCCACAAAATTTGAAAATCTAACTTAAATGGACAATTTTCTTGATCGAGTATACTTAACAAAGCTGAATCAAGACCAGGTAAGTAAATTAAATAACCCTATACCTCCTAAGGAAATAGAAGCTGTCATCTAAAGTCTCCCATTCAAAAAATATCCAGGGCCTGATGGTTTCAGTGCAGAATTCTACCAGACCTTCAAAGAAGAGCTGACACCAATACTCTTCAAATTATTCCACAAAATAGAAACAGAAGGAACATCACTAAACTCATTCTATAAGGCCACAGTCACTTTGAAACCTAAACTTCACAAATGTCCAACAAAGAATGAGGATTTCAGCCCAAACTCCCTTATGAACATTGATGTAAGAATACTCAGCAAAATACTTGCAAACCGAGTCAAAGAATACATTAACGATATCATCCATTATGACCAAGTTGGCTTCATCTCAGGTATGCAGGGGTGGTTTAGTATATGGAAATCCATCAATGTAATCCACCATATAAACAAGCTGAAAGAAAAAAAAAAACGTATTATCATCTCCTTAGATGCTGAAAAAGCATTTGATAAAATTCAAAATTCATTTCTGTTTAAAGTCCTTCAGAGATCAGGAATACAAGGCACTTACCTAAACATAGTAAACACATTATACAGCAAGCCTATAGCCAACATCAAACTAAATGGAGAGAAATTCATATCAATCTCACTGAAATCAGGGACAAGGCATGACTGCCCATTCTCTCCATATCTCTTCAAGATAGTTCTTGAAGTCCTTGCTAGGGCAATAAGACAATGAAAGGAGACCAAGGAGATTCAGTTTGGAAAGGAAAATTCTAGGTAATATTGACTTTAAAAATGATATTTTGTTACTAAAAATAAAATGACGTTGAATAGTGCTATATGTTTTACTTGGTAATTGACAAGAATAAAATACCTTGGAAAGTTGGTTGAATTTTCTACTTTCCCTTAAAATGGCCTTTTATTTTTTTAATATTTTATTTTTATTAATTACAGTTTATTCACTTTATATCCCACATGTGCCCCCTCCCCTTTCCCGTCACAATCCTACCCTCCCTCCCTCTTTTCCATCCATGCTGATCCCCCAGTCCACCGATAGGGAAGGTCTGCTACCCTTCCATTTGACCCTAGTCTATCGGATCTCATCAGGAGTGGCTGCGTCGTCTTCCTCTATGGACCGGTAAGGTTGCATCACCCAGGGGGGTTGGTGAGCAAATAGCTAGCCACTGAGTTCATGTCAGAGACAGTGCCTATTCTCGCAACTAGGGAACCTACTTGGACACTGAGCTGCCATAGGCTGCATTTGCACAATGGTTCTAGGTTATCTCCATGAATGGTTCTTGGTTGGAGTATCAGTCTCAGAAAACACCCTTATGTCCAGATTTTTTGGTTCTGTTGCTCTTCTTGTAGAGTTCCTATCCCTTCCAGGATTTCTATCTCTGGCTTCTTTCGTAAGATTCCCTACACTCTGCCCGAAGTTTGGCTATGAGTCTCAGCATTTCCTTCAGTACCTTGCTGGGTAAAGTCTTTCAGTGGCCCTCTGTCGTGGGCTCCTGTCCTATTACCTGTTTTATCGCTCTTCCAATCTATATTACCTTTGCCTTCCTGCATGAGGATTGATCATCTTAGCCAGGGTCCTCCTCCTTAACTAGCTTCTTTGAGTGTATAGATTTTAGTATGTTAATCCTATATTACATGTCTAATATCCATTTATGAGTGAGTATATACCTTGTGTGTCTTTCTGCTTCTGGAATATCTCACTCAGGATGATCTTTTCTAGATCCCACCATTTGTCTGCAAATTTCATAATTTCCTTGTTTATAATTGCTGAGTAGTATTCCATTGTGTAAATGTATCACAATTTTTGTATCCATTCCTTAGCTCATGGGCATAAAATGGTCTTATAAATCCAGTGCAAAATTTAGCTGAAAAAATCCTCATGTAGGTCCTTTCAGAATCTATTTGGAATTGTGCATTCCCTAACTTCTGTTTTATTTTTTAAAATGCTAGATCCATTGCATTTAGAATAACAGTTTTGAATATTTTTCTTAAATTGGTAATGAGGACATCAAGTGAGTTCCAGCTACCAGGTGCTCAGTGATGATTGCATTCACAATATTTTTGTACTGTGAAATTAATTTTTCAGTATATTATAACTTTTTCAATAAGGGTCATACTCAAAACTATACAACACAGAAAGTTATTTGAGTTTTTTTTTTAATTATCCCAGGATGATTCATAACCAATGCTGTCAAAACACAAAACAAATTAACTTTTTTCATTAATGCCAAGACATTAGAGCCTAACTTTCTTTAGTAACTCCTGTTCAAATGCTACACTCCTGGGAAATACTCTTTTCCATAGGCCATTTTACCCCCAGCTGTGCTGATTTCCGGTTCATTATTGCTTTACCAGCCTTTCGGCTTTATAAACTCACACTTGCAGTTTGCAGGACGATTTCTAGCGCCTTCTCACAAAATCACTTCTCATTACTCATTTCACCTGCATTTACGTACTAAGTGTGTCTCCTTCTAGAACATGGACTGTTCTTTCTTGTTCCCCAATACTGTCTCCAACATCAAACATATTCAAAAAAAGCATCTTGTTGAATTACATATTAGACAGAAGTTTTATTTTAGGGAAGTGGAGCCAAGATGGTGACTAGCACCCACAGTTCTGAGTTGCAGAAGAGCTGAGTGCCTGAGTTGGTGAGTGGAAGGATTTCTGAAGCCAGAAAAATGACGGTGAGGCTTTCTAAAAGAGAGGGAACATCACACAAGGTGAGAACTTTGGTCTCCGGTCACTTTTGGACTTGTTTGGGGAAGGAGAGAAATGATCGTTTGATCTCCCGACTCTCCCCTTTCTTAGACAATCCTCCTCCTTGGCACAGTCGGCTCACTGAGATTCTCAGCTCAGAGCTCACTGCCTGGGGTCTGCAGCAGCTGAGGTGGGGTTCTTAGCC
>NW_026596088.1:0-44930 GCF_907164565.1 Psammomys obesus
CAGTAGAACTCCGGGAGTCTTGTAGAAGTGTTGGGGGAAAGATTGAAGGACCTGTAGAAGACAGAAACCCACAAGAAGCCCAACAGAGACAAATAACCCAGTCCCATGTGGACTTTCAGAGACTGAGATAGCAACTACGGAGCATGCATGATTTTGACCTAGGTTCCCTGCACATAGGTAACCGATGGGAGCCTTGGTCTTCATATGAGGCACCTGGCAAGTAGAAATGGGGGTCTGTTTCTAACATGAACTCTTTTGCCTGCTTTTAGATCACTTCCCCTGGCCAGGCTGCTTTTCGTGGCCTCAAGTGATGAAATAAGTGTAGCGAATATGTGACTTTATGTGATGGGAAAAGTTCATCTAGGCCTCCCTTTTTCTGGAAGAGGGGAAGGGAGAAAGAGGGAAAGTGTGGGAAACTGGGTGGAGGAGAGGAAAGTGGTACCCTAAAGATGTAAAGTAAATAAACTAATATAAAATTTAAAGAAGAATAATAATAATGAAAAAAGGCAAAGGACACTGTCATTCAGACAAGGTGGCAGCCTACAAATTGGAAAACATTTTTACCAACTCCATAAAAGAAACTCAGTAAACTCACTGTTTCACCAAAATGGGTCAAAGATAGTGCAATGGCAGGTAAATTCAAACTTGGAGAGAGATACAAATAAACAAGACAATGTACTGACAATAGTTGTGAACACTGATATATACATTTTGAAAAACTGGCAATTCCTCTTTATGTGGAACATAGACAAACCTGCATGAAAATGATCTTATTTTTATTGTTTGAGAATTCTACATATTCATACTATGCATTTTCATCTAGCCAACCCTTTCCCATCATAACAAATTATTATTCATGCTCCTTCTTTTTCTATTTTCTGATTAGATTTAAATACTACTCAACAAGATAGAATTGGTAAAAAAAAAAAAAAAAAAAGAACTGGTGTTTGTTGCATCTCTACAAAACAACAGAAAACAGTGGCTTCCAGGTTCCAGGAACAAGCTCATAGCATTATTTTACTAATTTCACCAAGTAATAAATTGATCCCTATTTTTTTTATTTTTATTATTATTTATATTTTTTAACTCTGTATCCTGGTCGTATCCCACTCCCTCATTCCCTCCCAATCCCACCCTCCCTCCCTCATCTCCTCCCTGCTCCTTTCCATTTTCACAATTTTAATCCTACCTTCCATGAGCATGGGATATCTTTCTATCTCCTGATATCGTCTTCAATTTCTTTCTTCATAGACGTAGTTTTTTTTTCAAACAGATCTTTCACTTGCTTGGTTAGTCACCCCAAGAGACTTTATATTATTAGTAGATATTGTGAAGGGTGTTATTTCCCTGATTTTTTAATTTGTATTTTTTTATTATTTTTTACATTTTATTAATTCTGTATCCCAGCTGTATCACGCACCATCATTCCCTTCCAATACCTCCCTCCATTCCTCATCTCCTCCCTGCCCCTTTCCAAGTCCACTGATACTGGAAGTCCTCCTCCCCTTCCATCTGACCCTAGCTCATCAGGTATCTTCAGGACTGGCTGCAAAGTCCTCCTCTGTGGCCTAGCAGGACTGCTCCTCCCTTAGGAGGTGGGGAGGTCAAAGAGCCTGCCATTGAGTTCCTGTCGGAAATAGTCCCTGTTCCCCATACTATGGGAAAACAATTGGTTACTGAGATACCACAGGCTACATCTGAGCAGAGGTTCTAGGTTATATCCATACATGATCCTTGGTGGAGTGTCAGTCTCAGAAAAGACCCCTGTGTCCAGATATATTTGGTCCTTGTGGAGCTCCTATCCTTTCCACGTCATACTAACTTCCCCTTCTTTCATACGACTCCCTGCACTCTGCCGAAGGTTTGGTTATGAGTCTTAGTATTTGCTTTGATACACTGCTAGGTAGAGTCTTTCAGGGACCCTCTGTGATAGGATCCTGTCCTGTTACTTGTTTTCTGCTACGTCCAATGCACTTCCCATTTGTCTTTCTAAGTGAGGATTGATCATCTTACCCCTGGTCTTCTTTCTTGTTTATCTTCTTTAGGTGTATATGTAAATATATATACATATATATATTTTCTTTAGGTGTATATGCATTTTTATCATATCTTATAGGACTGTATAAGTGAGTATATACCGTGTGTGTCTTTCTCCTTCTGGGATACCTCACTCAGAATGATCTTTTCTAGATCCCACCATTTGCCTTCAAATTTCATGATTTCCTTGTTTTTAATTGCTGAGTAGTATTCAATTGTGTAAAAATACCACAATTTCTGTATCCATAACTCCATTGAGGGACATTTGGGTTGTTTCCAGGTTCCGGTTATTACAAATAAAGCTGCTACAAACATGGTTGAGCAAATGTCCTTTTTGTGTACTTGAGCAAATTTTGGGTATATGCCTAGGAGTGGTATAGCTAGGTCTTGAGGAAGCACTATTCCTAATTGTCTGAGAAAGCACCAGATTGATTTCCAAAGTGGTTGTACCAGTTTACATTCCCACCAGCAATGGAGGTGGGTTCCCCTTTCTCCACAACCACTCTAGCATGTATTGTCATTTCAGTTTTTGAGTTTAGACATTTTGACGGGCATAAGGTGAAATCTCAGGGTAGTTTTGATTTGCATCTCTCTGATAGCTAAGGATGTTGAGCATCTCTTTAAGTGTTTCTCTGCCATTGTTTATTCCTCTACAGAAAATTCTCTGTTTAGCTCCATACTCCATTTTTAATTGGATTACTTGATTTATTACTTTTTAACTTGTTTAGTTATTTATATATGCTGGATATCAGACCTCTCTCAGATGTAGGGTTGGTGAAGATCCTGTCCTAGTCTGTAGGCTGTCGTTTTGTTCGGAGGAAGGTGTCTTTTGCTTTACAGAAGCTTTTCAGTTACAGGAGGTCCCATATATTGATTGTTGCTCTTAGAGACGGTGTTGTGGCTGTTCTGTACAGGAAGTTGTCTCCTGTGCCAATGAGTTCTAGGCTCTTCGCCACTTTTTCTTCTAACCGTTAGAGTATCTGGTTTTATGTTGAGGTCTTTGATCCACATGGACTTTAGTTTTGTGCAGGGTGATAAATAGATCTATTTTCATTTTTCTGCATGTAGACATCCAGTTGGACCAGCACCATTTGTTGAAGATGCTGTCTTTTTTCCTTTGAATGGTTTTGGCTTCTTTGTCAAAAATCAAGTATTCATAGGTGTGTGGGTTTATTTCTGGGTCTTCTATTCAGTTCCATTAATCCTCCTTTCTGTTTCTATGCCAGTACCATGCAGTTTTATTACTATTGCTCTATAGTACAATTTGAGATCAGGAATGGAGATACCTCCAGATGATCTGTTGTTGTACAGGATCATTTTAGCGATTCTGGGTTTTTTGTTTCTCCATATGAAGCTGAGAAATTTTCTTTCAAGATCTGTAAAGAACTGAGTTGGTATTCTGATGGGAATTGTGTTGAATCTGTAGATTGCTTTTGGCAGGATGGCCATTTTCCCTATGTTAATCCTACCAATCAATGAGCACGGGAGATCTCTCCATCTTCTGATATCTTCTTCAATTTCTTTCTTCAGAGACTTAAAGTTTTTTTCAAACAGGTCCTTCACTTGTTTGGTTAGTGTCATCCCAAGGTACTTTATGTTATTAGTGGCTATTGTGAAGGGTGTTGTTTCCCTAATTTCTTTCTCGGCCCTTTTGTCTTTGGTATACAGGAGGGCTTCTGATTTTTTTGAGTTGATTTTGTATCCTGCCACTTTGTTGAAGGTGTTTATCATCTGAAGAAGTTCTCTAGTTTAATTTTTGTGGTCGCTCATGTATACTATCATATCATCTGCAAATAGTGACACTTTGACCTCTTCCTTTCCGATTTGTATCCATTTGATCTCCTTTAGTTGTCTTATTGCTCTAGCTAGAACTTCAAATACTATGTTGAAGAGATATGGAGAGAATAGGCAGCCTCGCCTTGTCCCTAATTTCAGTGGATTGCTTTAAGTTTCTCTCCATTGAGTTTGATGTTGGCTATAGGCTTGCTGTATATTGCCTTTACTATGTTTAGGTATGTGCCTTGTATCCCTGATCTCTCCCAGACTTTAAACATGAATGGGTGTTGGACTTTGTCAAATGCTTTTTCGGCATCTAAGGAGATAATCATGTGGTTTTTCTCCTTCAGTTTGTTTATGTGGTGGATTACATTGACGGATTTCCATATGTTGAACCACCCTTGCATGCCTGGGATGAAGACTACTTGGTCATGGTGGATAATATCTTTGTTCTGTTCTTGGATTCGGTTTGCAAGTATTTTATTGAGTATTTTGCATCAATGTTCATAACAGAGATAGGTCTGAAGTTCTCTCTTTTTTTGTTGGGTCTTTGTGTGGTTTAGGTATCAAGGCGACTGTGGTTCATAGAATGAGCATAGAATGAGTTTGGAAATGTTCCTTCTGTTTCTATGTTGTGGAATAGTTTGGAGAGAATTGGAATTAGCACTTCTGTGAAGGTCTAGTAGAATTCTGCAATGAATTCATTTGGCCCAGGATTTTATTTGGAAGGGAGACTGTTGATGACTGATTCTATTTCCTTGGGAGATATAGGACTATTCAGTCTTTCTATCTGATCTTGACTTAATTTTGGTAGATGGAATCTATCAAGAAAATTGTCCCTTTCATTTAGATTTTCAAATTTTGTGCCATATAGGCTTTTGTAGTACAACCTAATGATTTGTTTGGATTTCCTCGGTGTCTGTAGTTAGGTCACCCTTTTCATTTTCTGATTTTGCTGATTTGGATAGTTTCTCTCTGCCTTTTAGTTAGTTTGGCTAAAGGTTTGTCGATCTTGTTGATTTTCTCAAAGAACCAGCTCTTGGTCTCATTGACTCTTTGAATGCTTTTATTTATTTCTAATTGATTGGTTTTCCCCTGAGTTTGAGTATTTCCAGCTCCTCTGAGTGTATTTGCTTCTTTTTTTTAAAGGACTTTCAGTTGGGCCATTAAGTTGCTTGAAAGAGATGTCACAAATTTCTTCTTGACGGCACTTAGTGACATGAACTTTCCTCTTAGAACTGCTTTCTTTGTGTCCCATAAATTAGGGACCTTCATTTTCATTTAATTTTAGGAAGTCTTTAATTTCTTTCTTTATTTCTTCCTTAACCCAGCTGTCATTGAGCAGCAAGTTGTTCAGTTTCCATGTGCTTGTAGGCTTTTTTCTAATTCCATTCTTGTTGAGGTCAAGCTTTAGTCCATGGTTGTCAGATAGAATACAGGGGATTATTTCAATCTTCTTATATCTGTTGAGGCTTGCTTTGTGAGCAACTATATGTTCTATTTTGGAGAAGGTTCAATGAGGTGCTGAAAAGAAGGTATACTCTTTTGAGTTTGGGTGGAAAGTTCTGTAGACATCTATTAGGTCCATTTTTTTAGGACCTCTGTAAGTGCCTTTATTGCCCTATTTGGCTTCTGTCTAGATGATCTGTCCCTTGGTGAAAGCAGGGTGTTGAAGTCTTCCACTATTAAGGTGTTGGGATCAATGTGTGAGTTAAGTTTTAATAATATTTCATTTATGAATATAGGCCCTCTTGTATGTGGGGCATAGATGTTCAGAATTGTGATGTCTTCTTGGTGGATTTTTCCTATGATAAGAATGTAGTGTCTCTCCTCATCTTTCTTGATTACTTTTGGTTGAAAGTCTATTTTATTAGATATTAGGATAGCTACTCCAGCTTGTTTTCTGGGTCCATTTGCTTGAAAGACATTTTTCCAGCCCTTTACTCTGAGGTTCTGTTTATCTTTGTTGCAGAGGAGTGTTTTTTGGATTCAGCAGAATGTTGGATCCTGTTTCTGCACCCATTCTGTTAGTCTGTGTCTTTTTAATTGGCGAGTTGAGTCCATTGATGTTGATAGATAATAGTGACCAATGGACGTTAGTTCCTTTTATTGTGGAGTCGGTGGTCTTACTGTGTTTCATTGCTTGTTTTCTCTTAATTTTTGTTGGGATATTATCTGTATGCTATGTTTTCTTGGGTGAAGTTGTTTTCATTGGATTGGAGTTTTCCTTCTAGTGTCTTCTGCAGGGCTGGTTCACTGTATAGATATTGCATAAATTTAGTTTTGGCATGGAATGTTTTGTTGTCTCCACCTATGTTGATTGAAAGCTTTGCAGGGTATAGTAGTCTGGGTTGGCATCTGTGGTCTCTTAGAGTCTGCATGACACTTGCCCAGGCCCTTCTGGCTTTCATACTTTCTTTTTTTTTCCACATTCTGAAAAAAAATTTATTTCAGTTTAGGTAAAATTATTAATATTTATCATTTAAAATGAATGTTTGACTATTGACCCTTTTATAAGCATATTATTAAGGTGGCACACTTGATTAATTTCACACACAGTGAGCTATGTAAATTTATAATAAAATAAAGGGAAACCATGAATATTTTAATTCATACATTGCACAATTTATACATATAGATTTCCTTTCTATTTGATGGTGATGCTGCTGTTATTGTCTCTGCTATTTTCTATGTGTTCTATTTTCGCTGTTTGATTGTCAATTTTTTTTTTTTTTTGCTGGCTTTCACATGATGTAATTTTTTTATTACATTTTATTCACTTTGTATCCCCTCATGAGCCTCTCCCTCCTCCCCTCCAGATCCCACCATCCCTCCTCCTTCTTCACGCATGCCCCTCCCCAAATCCACTGATAGTATGAAAGCCCTTGTATCCTGTCTGAGCTTCCATACTTTCTGATGAGAAGTCCGGCGTGATTCTGTTAGGTCCACTTTATATGTTACTTGGCACTTTTTCCCTTGCTGCTTTTAATGTCTTTTCTTTGTTCTGTAGATTTAGTGTTTTGACTTTGTGACATGATGTGTTTCTTTGCTGGCCTGGTCTATTTGGTGTTCTGTAGGCCTCTTGTATATTTATGGACATCTCTTTCTTTAAGTTTGGAAAATTTTCTTCTATGATTTTCTTGAAAATATTTTCTGGACCTTGGTGTCTGGATTCTTCTTATACCTATAATAGGAATAATAGATTCCTATTATTCTTAGATTTTGTCTTTTCATGGCATCCTTGATTTCTTGGATACTTTGTGCTTGGATATTTTCTGATTTTACTTTTTCTTTGAGAGAAATATCAATTTCTCCGAGTGTATCTTCAGCACTAGAGATTCTCTTCCATCTCTTGTATTCTGTTCCTGATGCTTACCTTTTTGTTCCTGATCTTTTCTCTAAGTTCTCCAGCTCCAGGGATTTCTCATTTTCTGTTTTAATTATTGATTTTAATTCTGTTTTCATGCCTTGCACCATTTCCTTCATCTGTTTGAATGTGGATTCCTGTTTCTCTACTATGGTCCCTATTTTTTTTTTTTGTTCATTTCCTCTCTATATGACACTAATTGTATCTCTACTTGTGCCTCTATTTGTTTGGCTATATTTGCCTGTGTTTCTTTAGGAATTTTGTTCATTTCCTCTTTCTTTGCTTCCAATTGACTGGCCAAATCTTTGATAGAATTGTTCATTTCCTCTTTAACTGACTGAATTTGCATGGCTATTCTCTGAGATATTTGTTTGTTTCCTCTTTATGAGCCTCAAATAATTGGATAAGCATAGTTTTGAAGTCATTTTCTGATGAATTGGAGTATCCATCAATTTTGGGGGTTGCTGGTGAAGCAATGATGTCCTGATTTATGTTGGATGTGTTCTTTCACCTATCCCTGGCCATTGGCTTATCTGAAACCTTCCTTGTTTATTTCTGGATTCTGCAGTTCAGACTCATACTGTCTCTCTCTGGCATCTGGAGAGTTCTTCAGAAAGCTGAGAGAGGTCTCGTGGTCTCAGCGCATGCATTGGTACATTAGCTATGCCTGTGGCAGGAAAGGACACGGGTGCAAAAGGGCAAATGCTGGCGTGTGTGTGTGTGTGTGTGTGTGTGTGTGTGTGTGTGTGTGTGGAAGTGTGTGTGTGGAAGTGTACCTCAAGAAATAGAGTGATAGAGAATATTGAACCCTTGAGTGTGTGGGAGGAGCTTTGCCTTGCATGCTTCTAGGGGATTTTTTGTGCATGCAATGTATATGCAGCAGGTGCTGGTTTTGGTGACGGCACAATTTCCAGCGTTATCTGCCTTAATTCCTCGATTGGACCCGCATAGCAGGGGCTTCAATGTCCCAAGTGACCCTCTGTTTCCCACAGTGGGTATGTGGGTAGGAGGGGTCCGATGCTTGGCTTCTAGCTTAGAAGGACCCTGGATCTGGGGCTCTGCAGACACAAGGGCACCCCCACTCTCAAGCAGGTCACATCGACAAGGATAGGGGTATCTGGTCTCTCTGCTCTATGTTTTGGTCCTGCTTGGTCTTATGCAGGAGGACTAACATGCTCTGCCAACTCAGTGCTGCTGCAGCCACCAGGTTAGGAAGTCCAGCTGCAGCTGGAGACTAGGATGCCTGTCCAGATGCCTTCTGAAAAGTCCTGAGGGCCCTCCATTGTGCTCTCCAAGCCTGGGAATCCTAGTGCCTAGTGTGCTTAGCTTCTTTGGCAGGTCTGCTGGGCTTTGGTGGGTATATAGTGTATTATCTGTCACCTATGGATTGGGTGGACTGTACAGTCAGTGGCTGAGAGAACCTGCGGAGTCAGTATGGTGGCTACCAGACCTGGGACCGTGGGAAGATGGTGCTGCGGATCTGGGACTACAAGATAGGTACAGCTAGCAGTTGCTGCTAAGGAACTAGGAGCCCCGCCTCAGGCACGACAGACCCCAGGCAGTGAGCTCTGAGCTGAGAATCTTGGTAAGCTTGCTGTGCCAAGAATGAGGGATTTCCAAGAAATAGCAGTGTTGGGAGATCAAAGGATCCTTTCTATCCTTCCCCAAAAAAGTCCATGAGTGACCCCAGACCAAAGTTCTCACCTCTTGTGATGTTCCCTGTCATTTAGAAAGCCTCACCATTGTTTGCCTGGCTTCAGTAGTCCTTCCACTCACCAACTCAAGCGGTTCAACTCCTCTGCAACTCAGAAACTGTGCATACTAGTCGCCATCTTGGCTCTGTCCCCCCCCAACCCCAGAGAAACTTATCTTAAACTACGAGCACCCAATGACTTGCCTGTCTGAATACAGTCATGGAAGTTTGCTAAATGGAATGAATGACAGAAGAGCATCTCTTCCAAAATGTTCTGCTCAACTAAGAAGAAGATTGCCTCATAAAAAGTTTGTGATTCAGGGAACTTCCCAGAAAATCATACTCCAACCAAAGACTATTCGTGGAGATGACCTGGAACCCCTGCACAGGTGTAGCCCATGGCAGTTCAGTGTCCAAATGGGTTACATAGTAATGGGAAGAGGGACTGCCTCTGACATAATCTGATTGGCCTGCTCGTTGATCACTTCCCCCTGAGGGGGGAGCAGCCTTACCAGGCCACAGTAGAGGACAATGCAGCCACTTTTGATGAGAACTGATAGACTAAGATCAGAAAGAAGAGGAGAACCTCCCCTATCAGTGGACTTGGGGAGTGGCATGCATGCAGAAAGGGGAGGGAGGTGGGATAGGGAGGGGAGGAGGGAGGGGCTTATGAGGGATACAAAATGAATAAAGTGTAATTAATAAAAAATTTTAAAAAAAGTTTGTGATTGGTTTATATATAAGCTTGTGACTGGTCCATATATAATAATTCTGATACATGAATATGGAGGCAGAATATATGTAAGGCTGTGATGGCTTCCTCTACTGGGAGTCCCCCCTGGCTAGAGGAGGTGGCAACTTCAGGTTCCTTAATGCTTTCTGCTAGGATAACACCAATAGACTCCCAGACACCTCCCCAGTCTCAGAGATGTCTGCCACATGGATTTTATTCTCTCCATATCAACGCCCCCCCTTTACCATCCCTGTTACTCTCCCCACCCTATCTTCTGCCCAGTTCATTCCATCTATCTACTTCTGATGTCTACTTTATTTCCTCTTCAGATTAAGAGTCAAGCATTCTCTTTATCTTCCTCCATTTCTTTACGGATAGCCATGATCTGTTTGGTTTTATCTTCCTCTAATTCTTTACGTATTTTATTTGTTTCCTCTATTATCCTCTTCATCAACATAGATGTAAGGTCATCTTCTTGATTTTCTATTATGCTGCATTGTTCAGGGCTGTTCGCCCCTGGACGGCTGGGTTCTGGAGATGCCATATTGCTCTGTCTTTTGTTGGTTGATCTTTTTTTTTTTTTTTTGAACTTTAGTACTTTATTTCGAAGAACATATTTTTTTTTTACCAGTGGGGAAAAAGATAACTGCATTTATTAAATACATTTTTTTATTTTAAAGAGTATTTTTAGGTATTTTTGAGCATTTCATACAAGTACACACTATATCTTGATTATAATTCCTTAGCCACTCTCTTTAGATTACTAAAAGTTATATTCACATAAAATTATTCTTTCTTCTATTATAAAGATGAAAAATGGAAGAAGTAATTCTGAAACACAATAATTTTATACAGTCCAGATAATTCTAAGGCAAAATGATTTTTTCACAAATGAATAGTTCTTATTCATTAGGTCCATAGAAAACATTTAACTATATAAAACTTACATAAAAATGCTTGTATTTGAAAACTACTATTTAAATAGGCACATACACAGATTTTTAGGTAAGGTAATTATCATTGATTTTTTTCTTTTTTAGTATTTCTTTTTTTTAAATTTTTTATTCAATACACTTTATTCATTTTGTATCCCCCCATAAGCCCCTCCCTCCTCCCTTCCCGATCCCACCCTCCTTCCCCTTTCTGCATGCATGCCACTCCCCAAGTCCACTGATAGGGGAGGTTCTCCTCTTCTTTCTGATCTTAGTCTATCAGTTCTCATCAAAAGTGGCTGCATTGTCCTCTACTGTGGCCTGGTAAGGCTGCTCCCCCCTCAGGGGGAAGTGATCAACGAGCAGGCCAATCAGATTATGTCAGAGGCAGTCCCTCTTCCCATTACTAGGTAACCCACTTGGACACTGAACTGCCATGGGCTACACCTGTGCAGGGGTTCCAGGTCATCTCCACGAATAGTCTTTGGTTGGAGTATGAGTCTCTGGGAAGGTCCCTGTGTTCAAATTTTCTTGTTCTATTGCTCTCCTTGTGGAGTTCCTCTTCTCTCCAGCTCTTACTATTTTCCACTTCTTACATAAAATTCCATTCACTCTGCCCATCAGTTGGCCATCAGGCTCAGCATCTGCTCTGACAGTCTGCAGGGCAGAGGCTTTCAGAGGCCCTCTGTGGCAAGTTCCGAGGTTGTTTCCTGTTTTCTTCTTCTGGCTTTCAGAGGCCCTCTGTAGCAGGTTCCTAGGTTGTTTCCTGTTTTCTTCTTCTTCTGATGTCCATCCTCTTTGCCTTTCAGGATGGGGATTGAACATTTTAGTTAGGGTCCTCTCTTTTGCTTAGTTTGTTTAGATGTACAGATTTTAGTGGGTTTATCCTATGTTGTATGTTTATATGAGTGAGTATATACCGTGTGTGTCTTTTTGCTTCTGGGACAACTCACTCAGGATGATCCTTTCCAGGTCCCACCATTTACCTGCAAATTTCATGATATCCTTATTTTTCATTGCTGAGTAATACTCCATTGTATAGATGTACTACAGTTTCTGCATCCATTCTTCAGTTGAGGGGCATCTGGGTTGTTTCCAGCTTCTGGCTATTACAAATAAAGCTGCTACAAACATGGTTGAGCAAATGTCCTTTTTGTGTACTTGAGCTTCTTTTGGGTATATGCCTAGGAGTGGTATGGCTGGATCTTGAGGAAGCGCTATTCCCAGTTGTCTGGGAAAGCGCCAGATTGATTTCCAGAGTGGTTGTACCAGTTTACATTCCCACCAGCAGTGGAGAAGGGTTCCCCTTTCTCCACAACCTCTCCAGCATGTGTTGTCCCTTGAGTTTTTCATCTTGGCCATTCTGATGGGTGTAAGGTGAAATCTCAGGGTTGTTTTGATTTGCATTTCCCTAATGGCTAATGAGGTCGAGCATTTCTTTAAGTGCTTCTCTGCCATTCGATATTACTCTACAGAGAATTCTCTCTTTAGCTCTGTTCCCCATTTTTTAAGTGGATTACTTGGTTTATTGCTTTTCAGCTTGTTTAGTTCTTTATATATATTGGATATGAGTCCTCTGTCAGATAAAGGGTTGGTGATGATTCTTTCCCAATCTGTAGGCAGTCGCTTTGTTTTGATGACAGTGTCCTTTGCTTTACAGAAGCTTTTCAATTTCATGAGGTCCCATTTATTGATTGTTGCTCTTAGAGCCTGTGCTGTTGGTGTTCTGTTCAGGAAGTTTTCTCCTGTACCAATGAGTTCTAGAGTATTCCCCAATTTTTTTTCTAGCCGATTTAATGTGTCTGGTTTTATGTTGAGGTCTTTGATCCATTTGGACTTCAGTTTTGTGCAGGGTGATAAGTATGGATCTATTTTCATTTTTCTACATGTAGACATCCAGTTGGACCAGCACCATTTGTTGAAGATGCTATCTTTTTTGCATTGTATGGTTTTGGCATCTTTGTCAAAAATCAGGTGTCCGTAAGTGTGTGGGTTTATTTCTGGGTCTCCTGTTCAATTCCATTGATCCACCATTCTGTTTCTATGCCAGTACCATGCAGTTTTTATAACTGTTGCTCTATAGTACAGCTTGAGATCAGGGATGAAGATACCTCCAGAAGATCTTTTATTGTAGAGGATTGTTTTAGCAATTTTCGGTTTCTTGTTATTCCATACGAAGTTGAGAATTTTTCTTTCCAGGTCTGTAAAGAATTGTGTTGGCAATTTGATGGGAATTGCATTAAATCTGTAGATTGCTTTTGGTAAGATGGCCACTTTTACTATGTTAATCCTGCCAAGCCATGAGCATCGGAGATCTTTCCATCTTCTCATATCTTCCTCTAATTCTTTCTTCAGAGACTTGAAATTTTTTTCATACAAGTCTTTGACTTGCTTGGTTAGGGTTACACCAAGGTACTTTATGTCATTTGTGGCTATTGTGAAGGGTGTTGTTTCCCTAATTTCTTTCTCAGCCCTTTTGTCTTTTGTATACAGGAGTGCTACTGATTTTTTTGAGTTAATTTTGTATCCGGCCACTTTGCTGAAGGTGTTTATCAGCTGTAGGAGTTCCATGGTAGAGTTTTTGGGGTCACTCATATATACTATCATATCATCTGCAAATAGTGATAATTTGACTTCTTCCTTTCCCATCTGTATCCCCTTGATCTCCTTCAACTGTCTTATTGCTCTAGCAAGGACTTCGAGCACTATGTTTTAGAGATATGGAGAGAGTGGGCAGCCTTGTCTTGTCCCTGATTTCAGTGGGATTGCTTTAAGTTTCTCTCCGTTCAGTTTGATGTTGGCTATAGGCTTGCTGTATATCGCCTTTACTATGTTTAGATATGTGCCTTGTATCCCTGATCTCTCCAGTACTTTAAACATGAATGGATGTTGGATTTTGTCAAATGCTTTTTCAGCATCTAGGGAGATTATCATGTGGTTTTTTTTCTTTCAGTTTGTTAATATGGTGGATTACGTTGATGGATTTCCGTATATTGAACCACCCCTGCATATCTGGGATGAAGCCTACTTGGTCATAGTGGATAATATCTTTGATGTGTTCTTGGATTCGGTTTGCAAGTATTTTGTTAAGTATTTTTGCATCAATGTTCATAAGGGAGTTTGGCCTGAAATTCTCTTTCTTTCTTGGGTCTTTGTGAGGTTTAGGTACCAAGGTGATTGTGGCTTCATAGAATGAGTTTGGTAATGTTCCTTCTGTTTCTATTTTGTGGAATAGTTTGAAGAGAATTGGAGTTAGCTCTTCTTTGAAGGTCTGGTAGAATTCTGCGCTGAAGCCATCTGGTCCTGGGCTTTTTTTGGATGGGAGACTTTTGATGACTGCTTCTATTTCCTTGGGGGATATAGGACTATTTAATTTATTTACCTGGTCCTGATTCAGCTTTGGTAAGTGAAATCGATCAAGAAAATTGTCCATTTCATTTAGGTTTTCAAATTTTGTTGAGTATAGACTTTTGAAGTAAGTCCTAATGATTGTTTGGATTTCCTCAGTGTCTGTAGTTATGTCCCCCTTTTCATGTCTGATTTTGTTGATTTGGGTGGTGTCTCTCTGCCTTTTAGTTAGCTTGGCTAAGGGTTTGTCGATCTTGTTGATTTTCTCAAAGAACCAGCTCTTGGTTTCATGGATTCTTTGAATTGTTTTATTTGTTTCTAATTGATTGATTTCAGCCCTGAGTTTGATTATTTCCAGCCGTCTACTCCTTTTTGGTGTGTCTGCTTCTTCTTTTTCTAGGGTTTTTAAGTGGGCCATTAAGTTGCTTGAATGAGCTGTCTCAAATTTCTTCTTGAAGGCACTTAGTGCTATGAACTTTCCTCTTAGCACTGCTTTCATTGTGTCCCACAAGTTTGGGTATGTTGTGTCTTCATTTTCATTGAGTTCTAGAAAGGCTTTAATTTCTGTCTTTATTTCTTCCCTGACCCAGCTGTCATTTAGTAACAAGTTGTTCAGTTTCCATGTGTGTGTAGGCTTGAAGAATGTTATAGTTAGAGACATATAATCTTCTAGAAGTAGGGCTGTGTTCAGAATTTCTGTCATTGCTGAGGTGACTTTTCTAATTTTTCTTATAACATTTAAATATATTCATTTTAGGTGATTCTATAAACACAGAGGGAAATAGTTTCTATTGCAGATGATGATGTCATGATTTTCTCTTACTGACACTTTACTAACTAACCATGAATTCCTTATTGACTCTGCTCTGCTGAGCGCTCTAGCATGGGGCAGCACTATGATCTGAAAATTTATAACTGATTTTGTGTAAAGGAGCCCAGGGAAAGCTGAAGTTTAACTAAACTTACAGACAGTTTAACAAGACTCAAAAAACTAATTCTGATGTTTCCATCAATTCCCATTTTGTCATCCTGCAATAACCATGAAATGATGAGTGTCTCCCCAAACATGCTGTGTCCCTGGAGACTCACAAAATCACCAAAAAGGCTTTGGTGATTAGCAACAGGAATAATAGTCTCAAGCCTGTGCTTGACTCCCAAAGGAAATTCTGTCACTGAGAGTGGAGGTGAGATGAAGATTGTGAATCTAAGGGAGGTGAGGTCACAGAGCTATGAACCTTTATTTCCAGACTTTTCCCCTTCCCTTTTCCACAGGTGGCTGTTATGTGGGGAACTGCACATAGAGCTCAACATTCTGCATAAGGAAGGAGCCAGGTAAAGACTTTTTCAAACTTTATGGAAGAGCAACAAAAAATGTAAGTGCTTAAGTCTGGACAGTGAATACACTACATGTTTTCATTTAAATTTACATAATACATAAGAATATACCTACTCATGTCTTGTATTTAAATGTCATTGAAAATTCTTTTTTGCAAAGTTTTTCTAAACATGGGGATTCACAAATACAGGCCTTACAGTCCAGTGTTAAAGATTTTAATTCTTTGGGCTCTGTTTGTTTGTGAATGGGTAACTGAGGCCAGTTACACTGTGAGTTCAGGTACAGTCTCCCTTCATGGAGCTTAAGGAGTCCAAGGACAACTTCAGTTGGTCTTCCTTACATAGGTTAAGTTCAGTTTTGCTTCTCTTTCACACAGGATTTCTCACTTTCCTGAAACGCTAAGTACACTAGTCTGGCTGGTGAGTGATCCCAAGTTACTTCCTGTGTCTGCATTTCCAGTGCTTATATCAAAAGTGTATACATTAACATGTATATTGTTGTTCCTGTCCATCTGATGTTTACAGTCATATTGGGCAGATTTTGTGGGTATAGCCACTAACATTCCTTGGAAACACAATCTCACAGCAAATTTCTTCTTTGTTCTCTTTTTTTAATATTTTTTATTTTTATTATTAGTTACATTTTATTAACTCTGTATCCCAGCTGTATCCTGCTCCCTCATTCCCTCCCTATCCCACCCTAGCTCCCTCATCTCCTCCCTGCCCCTTTCCAAGTCCACTGATAGGGGGGGGACCTCATCCCCTTTCATCTGACCCTGTTTTATCAGGTATCTTCAGGACTGGCTGCAAAGTCCTCCTCTGTGGCCTAGCAGGACTGCTCCTCCCTTGTGGTGTGGGGACGTCAAACAGCCTGTTAAGACTCACAACGAAACCTTCGGCAGAGTACAGGGAATCATATGAAAGAAGGGGGAGTTAGTATGACGTGGAGAGGATATGAATGCTCCACAAGGACCAAATATATCTGGGCACAGGGGTCTTTTCTGAGACTGATACTCCACCAAGGACCATGTGTGGATATAACCTAGAACCTCTGCTCAGATGTAGCCCGTGGTAGCTCAGTAACCTATTAGTTTTCCCTAGTAAGGGGAACAGGGACTATTTCTGACAGGAACTCAATAGCAAATTTCTTCTTTTTCTTTTTTTTTAAATCTTTCTGCCACCTCTTCTGAAACACACTCTGTGATTTTACGTGCAAGGCTTGTATAGTTAAGACTGGGAGGGATTGAGGGAGGGAGGGAGGAGGGAGGGAAGGAGGGAGGACTCTGAAATTTATTGGCTGTGGTTGTCTGGTAAAGATGTTCAGCCATGGAAACACAAACACACACACACAATTGAAAAACAGGACAAAGATTTAAAAGAAAAAGGATGTATTGATGAGTTTGGAGGGAAGAAGGAAAGAAAGGGAAAGCAAAAGGATGCAATTCTATTATAATCACAAAAAAATAAAAGAAATGGTATCCTAATGATTGTATAACCACACACCAGCTGTTTATTCATTTGAGCTGTGGATAGGTCTTTACACCTGAAATACAAGTGATTTAGCAGCTAATGACTTCATTTCTATTCCATGATATTATTTTGTGTGCTAGTTTTCATGTTTCATATCTGATTATGACTCTTCAACAATACACATAAAAGTAATTCTGTTAAATTTTTTATTTTGAGAGATACTATGTTTTCTTGCCTGAAACGTTAAAATATATGTGATTCAAAATAAATCTTAGGTTTATGTTGCACTTATCAAACCTAACTTGGACAGAGGCTGTTTTGGTTGATTTAGACTGTATAAAGAACACTTTTTGTTGGATGCCAGGAATTTAGGATGTGGTAGACTTAAATTGCATATCATTTGAACATTTTAAAATGTGGTTGACATACATCATTGCGCACAAAATTATGTGCCAGTCTGTGTTAGGAGTCAGTCTTTTTTCAAAGCTCCAAATTGCCCCAAAAAAACTTTTAAGTTTAGATAATCATTTATAAGTCTTTCTCTGTCCTTTTCTTGGTAATGGTAGGAATGTCAATGTCCATGTAAATGTTTAAGTGAATTAAGAGTCATATGGAGAATACTATAGAATGATTGTCATTTCTGTTCAATTAAACATTAGGAATTCTCTTAATCACATTCAAAACTTAAAAAGAAACACATTATTGAACATACTTGATTTAAATTGATATAATAAATGTGGTTCCACTGTGTACCTTCATTATGAAGACAAATAGTCATTAGAAACTGTCACAATGACTTAAAAAATCAGAAAAGTAGTTACAAACTACTGATTGTTTATACATTGTGAACTTTGTCGTTGAAGACATAATCACAGAGAATTTTGTCAACAATTTCCAACCATGGGAACACCATCAACAATTCATAAAATTCGTGCCTTATTCTCATTCTTAAAAGCTGTTATCTCCTATTTGATCTTTCCATTACATTTTTGTAACTGTATGATGACACTAAACAGTAGATCTCAGAAGAACACTATACATTCTTCCCATTTACCAACTCAACATAATTTTGTGGTTTTCTTTCTGTACAATATTCTGTTGGGTTTTTTAATTAAATTTTTATATTAATTAACTCCCTATCTGTGGACTTGGAGAGGGGCATAGGAGAAGATGAGGGAAAAAGTGTGGGATTGGGAGGGGAGGAGAGAGGGAACTACAGCTGGGATACAAGGTGAATAAACTGTAATTATGCTATTGCTTTTAATCACCTATTTTCATTTGGTGAGAATTCAATTTGGTGATACATTATCTGTGGCTCCTTGCTAATATCTAAGTTCAAAAGAGTAAGCATGTGCGTGTCATATGTATGAGGGGGTTTTGGGTGAGATTTTATTTGAACTCTTTTTCAGTGTAATCTGTTCAGTTTTTAACATGAAGTTATCATTACAGTTTTCTACACTGCTTAATGAAGAATGTTTCTATTTTTTTGAATGTGACTTATAATCAGCTCTTCATTCTAAAGTTAGCAGTCAGCATGAATTCCATTTGAAGTCACTAACCATTGCTTCTCACTGGGTGAAGCACCCATGTTCTCTACACTTACATATCTACAAAATGTAGTGGAAGTTCTATCCATGAATATGTGCGTTTATAGACTCCAACAATTTCACTGAAAGTTATTGATGATGATAAAATGTTTGTTTTGAAACAGATTCTTCCTATGTTGTACATCTTGGCTTGAAAAGCTGCAGTAGAGTGATTCTTGCACACATACGTCCCATCCTAGAAAACTTCAATACATGCTTTGGATCAGAGACATGATGTTGCTGGAATTTAAAGGAAAAATAATTGCTGAATGACAGAATGGACTTTGGAAACATAGTGATAGTAATAACACTCTCACTTCAGAGTGCTCTAGGTCTTCTGGGAAACTTTTCCCTTCTTTTCTACTATTTAATTCTTTACTACAATAAACGCACATTAAAGATCAAAGATATTATTCTGATACATGTGTTCACATCCAACTCACTGATCATTCTCTCCAATGGACTCCCTCATATAATGAGAGCTATTGGGTTGAATCAGTTCTTCAGTGATGTTGGGTGCAAGTTTATTTTATATGTTTATAGACTTGGTAGGAATATGTCCATCACCATCACCTGTCTCTTGAGTGTCTTTCAGGCAATCACCATCAGCCCCAGGAACTTGTGCTGTAATGAATTTAAAATCAAAACTACAAAGTTCACTGACCTGTCCATTTCACTCTTCTGGATCTTATACATGCTATTAAATATTACTTTCCCTGTGTATATATCTACTAAGAGGAATAGCAAAAATAAGACACAAAAGAGAGATTTTCAAATCTGCTACTCTTCGGGCCCTGAAAATATAGTAGACTCATTGTTCACAGCATTTTGTGTACTTCCTGAAGTCCTATTTTCTTTTCTCATTGTATGTTCCAGCACTTTCATGATTATGATGCTTTATAGACACAAGAAGAGAGTTCAACACATCCTCAGCACGCATACTTCCTGCAAAACTTCCCCTGAAAACAGAGCCACAAAGACCATCGTGGTTCTGGTTTGCACCTTTCTCTCTTTTTATACATTCTCTTCCATCTTACAAGGCTACATTGCTCTTTCACATAATCCAAGTTGGTGGATAATGAATATCACACCCATCATTTCTCTGTGTTTTCCTACATTAGGCCCATTTGTGATGTATTGTGATTTCACTGTTTCTAGATTCTGCTTTACCTGGATAAGAAATCTAAAAATACTATAATCTAGTAATACAACTGTAAATTATACTTTCTTATTGATGAAGATATAAGATTTGTGTAATTTGTGTCATTCAAAAGATCAGTGTAAATACAGCTGCCACAAACATGGTTGAGCAAATGTCCTTATTGTGTACTTGAGCCTCTTTTGGATATATGCCTAGGAGTGGTATAGCTGGATCTTGAGGAAGCACTATTCCTAGTTGTCTGAGAAAGTGCCAGATTGATTTTCAGAGTAGTTGTACAAGTTTACATTCCCACCAGCAGTGGAGGAGGGTTCCCCCTTTTCCACAACCTCTCCAGCATGTGTTGTCACTTGAGTTTTTTATCTTGGCCATTCTGATGGGTGTAAAGTGAAATCTCAGGGTCGTTTTGATTTGCATCTCTCTGAGGGCTAAGGATGTTGAGCATTTCTTTAAGTGTTTCTCTGCCATTCTGTATTCCTCTACTGAGACTTCTCTGTTTAGTTCTGTACCCCATTTTTTTAATCGGATTGCTTGATTTGCTGGTTTTTAACTTCTTTAGTTCTTTATATATTCTGAATATTAGCCCTCTGTTAGATAAAGGGTTAGTGAAGATTCTTTCCCAATCTGTAGGCATTCGTTTTGTTTTCATGATGGTGTCCTTTTCTTTACAGAAGCTTTACAGCTTCATGAGGTCCCATTTATTGATTGTTGCTCTTAGAGCCTATGCTGTTGGTGTTCTGTTCAGGAAGTTGTCTCCTGTACCAATGAGTTCTTGGGTCTTCCCCACTTTTTCTTCTAATCGATTTAATGTGTCTGGTTTTATGTTAAGGTCTTTGATCCACTTGAACTTCAGTTTTGTGCAGGGTGATAAGTATGGTTCTATTTGCATTTTTCTACATGTAGACATCCAGTTGGACCAGCACCATTTGTTGAAGATGCTACCTTTTCTCCATTGTATGGTTTTGGCATCTTTGTCAAAGATCAGGCATCCATAAATGTTTGGGTTTATTTCTGGGTCTTCTGTTCGATTCCATTGATTCACCATTCTGTTTCTATGCCAGTACCATGCAGTTTTTATAACTGTTGCTCTATAGTACAGCTTAAGATCAGGGATGGAGATACCTCCAGAAGATCTTTTATTGTAGAGAATTGTTTTAGTCATTCTGGGTTTCTTGTTATTCCATGTGAAGTTGAGAATTGTTCTTTCCAGGTCTGTAAAGAATTGTGTTGGTAATTTGATGGGAATTGCACTGAATCTGTAGGTTGCTTTTGGTAAGATGGCCATTTTTACTATGTTAATCCTGCCAAGCCATGAACATGGGAGATCTTTCCATCTTCTGATATCTTCTTCTAGTTCTTTCTTCAGAGACTTGAAGTTTTTTCATACAAGTCTTTGCCTTGCGTGGTTAGGGTTACACCGAGGTACTTTGTCATTTCTGGCTATTGTGAAGGGTGTTGTTTCCCTATTCCTTTCTCAGCCCTTTTGTCTTTTGTATACAGGAGGGCTACTGATATTTTTTTTTTGGTCAGATAATTTTGTATTCAACCACTTTGCTGAAGGTGTTTATCAGCTGTAGGAGTTCCCTGGTAGAATTTTTGGGGTAACTCAGGTATACTATCATATCATCTGCAAATAGCGATAATTTGACTTCTTCCTAGCCACAGAAGATGACAATGCAGCCACTCCTGATGAGATCTGATAGACTAAAATCAGAAGGAAGGAGAGAGTGACCTCCCTATCAATGGACTTCGGGAAGGGCATGCGTGAAGAAGGGGGAGGACCTAAGAGCAACAACCAATAAATGGGACCTCATGAAACTGTAAAGCTTCTGTAAAGCAAAAGACACTATCATTAGAACAAAACGACAGCCTACAGAATAAGGAAAGGATCTTCACCAACCCAACATCTGACAGAGGGCTGATATATGGAATATATAAATAACTGAAGAAGTTAAAAGGCAATAATCCAAGTAACCCAATTAAAAAAATGGGGTATGTCGCTAAACAGAGAATTCTCTGTTGAAGAACACAGAATGGCAGAGAATCACATAAGGAGATGTTCAACATCCCCAGCCATCAGAGAGATGCAAATCAAAATGAACCTGAGATTTCACCTTACACCCATCAGAATGGTTAAAATCAAAAACTCAAGAAATAACGAATGCTGGAGAGGTTGTGGAGAAAGGGGAACCCACCTCCATTGCTAGTGGGAATGTAAACTGGTACAACCAACTATGGAAATCAATCTGGCGCTTTCTCAGACAATTAGGAATAGTGCTTCCTCAAGATCCAGCTATACCACTCCTAGGCATATATCCAAAAGATGTTCAAGTACACAACAAGGACATTTGTTCAACCATGTTTGTGGCAACCTTATTCATAATAGCCAGAACCTGGAAACAACCCAGATGTCCATCAACAGAGGAATGGATACAGAAATTGTGGTACTTTTACACAATGGAATACTACTGAGCAATTAAAAACAAGGAAATCTTGAATTTTGCAGGCAAATGGTGGGATCTAGAAAAGAAACATCCTGAGTGAGGTATCTCAAAAGCAGAAAGACACACATGGTATATACTCATTTATATAGACCTATAAGATAGGATAAACATACTAAAATATGTACACCTAAAGAAAATAAACAAGAAAGAGGTCCAGGAGTAAGATGATAAATCCTCATCTAGAAAGACAAAGAGGATGGACATTGGAAAGAGGAGAAAACAAGTAACAGGACAGTAGCCTACCACAGAAGGCACCTGAAAGACTCTACCTAGCAGTGTACCAAAGCAGATGCTGAGACCCATAACTAAACCTTTGTCAGAGTGTAGGGAATCATATGAAGGAAGGAGGAATTAGTATATTCTAGAGGGAACAGGGAGCCCCATAAAGTCCAAATATATCTGAGCACAGGGGTCTTCTATGAGACTGTTTATCCAACCAAGGACCATGCATGGATATCACCTACAACCCCTGCTCAGACATAGCCCATGGTAGTTCAGTATCCAAGTGGGTTCCCTAGAAAGGGGGACAGGAATTGTTTCTGACATGAACTCATGAGCCTCCCCTCTCCCCTTAGGGAGGAGCAGCCTTGCTAGGCCATAGATAAGTACATTGCAACCATCCTGAAGATACCTGATAAGCTTGGGCCAGACGGAAGGAGAGGAGGACACCCCCTCTCAGTGGACTCAGAAGGGGGCAGGGAGGAGATAAGGGAGGGAGGGGAAGATTGGGAGGGAAAGAAGGAGTGGGCTAGAGCTGGGATACAAGTGAATGTATAAAATTATTTAAAAATAAAAAATATTAATATAAAAAAGGAGGAGAGGAGTGAGAGGTTTACGGGGAAATACAAAGTGAATAAAGTGTAATTAATAAAAGTTTAAAAATAAATTAATAAAAGAAAAAAGATCAGTGTAATGAGATAATGTGGGGAGAGATCTTATCAAATTATCATTTCACAGCAGAAAAGTATGATATTCTCCCTTATGGCCTAATGGCTGGATAGCCCCAGGTTCTCAGTTCTCAGTATAGTCTACATTTCAGCAAGTGGACCTATAATCCTATCATAATGCAGAGGGTTACCTATGATACATTTTTCCTACTATTTCAGGCCACCGTCAGCCCAGTCCTTTTTGTTGTTCAGAGTGTGTAATTGTGTTCTTTTCTCCTACAATAGAGGGCACAGCAACTTCCAGTACTATGAAAGCTAAAAAAAACAGCTAATAAACCCCCACTCTGAAACAAGTGCCTAACTGTACCAAACACAGTCATCAGCAAGGACATATTATGATATCTTGTGCAGCATCTCCTGATATTCTAACATGGCATCTTCGCTCTATGAGTGGAGTACTGAGTACTGAGAGAACAGAATTTTTATTTTACCAGATACCTGTTTGCTGAGATTGTGCCATGAAAGACTCAGCTTGGCACTGAAAACAATGCACAAAGTACAGCACAAGACACTAAGCTCATTATTTTAAAGTCATCAATGTAATAAAAATGCTCAAAATACTTCATCACAATTTGGTCAAATACCCCTTGCATGTAATTGTGTTGCAAGATGTTTGGGAATGAATAGAGATGAATGCGGTCAACAGAGAGTGTATGTATGTAGGAAACTTTTAAAGAATAAAGAAAAATATTTAAGCCTCCCCCAAAAGACATTCACACCCAAATTGAAAATTAATCAGGAATATAAGGCAAGTAATGTTTAAAATGGCCAATGTAGTTTGGCAGCAAGTCGCTGTGCTTGACATGTATGCTACTAGGCCCTCTGTTGGGGGATCCAAAATGGCCACTTCAGTTCATTAAGCTACTTGGTAGATGGTCTTTTTATTTTCTTTTCTGTTTTCTTTATTATTTATATTTTTATTAATTACAATTTATTCACTTTGTATCCTACCCGTAGCTCCTTCCCTCCTCGCTTCCCAATCTCACCCTCCCTCCCTCTTCTCCACCTATGCCCCTCCCCAAGTCCACTGATAGGGGAGGTCTTCCTCCCATTCCTTCTATCAGGTCTCATCAGGAGTGGCTGCATTGTCTTCCTCTGTGGCCTAGTAAGGCTGCTCCCCATTAGGGGGAGGTGATCAAAGAGCAGGCCAATCAGTTCATGTCAGAGACAGTCCCTGTTCCCATTACTATGGAACTCACCTGGACACTGAACTGCCATGGGCTACATCTGTGCAGGGGTTCTAGCTTATCTCCATGAATGGTACTTGGTTACAGTATCAGTCTCAGAAAAGACTCCTGTGCCCAGATTTTTAGTTCTGTTTCTCTCCTTTTGGAGCTCCTGTCCTCTCCAGGTCTTACTGTTTCCCACTTCTTTCATAAGATTCTCTGGGCTCTGCTCAAAGTTTGGCTATAAGTCTCAGCATCTTCTCTGATACCCTGCATGGTAGAGTCTTTTACAGGCCCTCTGTGGCAGGCTCCTGTCCTGTTCCCTGTTTTCTCCCTCTTCGGATGTCCATCCTCTTTGCCTTTCTGAATGAGGATTGAGCATATTACCCAGAGCCCTCCTTCCTGATTAGTTTCTTCAGATGTACAGATTTTATTATCTTTATCCTATAATGTATGTCTAATATACACTTATGAGTGAGTATATATCCTGTGTATCTTTCTGCTTCTGGGATACGTCACTCAGAATGATCTCTTCCAGTTCCAACCTTTTACCTGCAAATTTCATGATTTCCTTGTTTTAAATTGCTGAACAGTATACCGTTGTGTTAATGTACCACAGTTTCTGTACCCATTCCTCAACTGAGGGGCATCTGGGTTGTTTCCAGCTTTTGGCTGTTACAAATAAAGCTGATATAAACATGGTTGAGCAAATGTCCTTGTTGTGTACCTGAGCATGTTTTGGATATATGCCTAGGAGTGGTATATCTGGATCTTGAGGTAGCACTATTCCTAATTGTCTGAGAAAGCACCAGATTGATTTCCAAAGTGGTTGCACAAGTTTACATTCCCACCAGCAGTGGAGGAGAGTTTCCCATTCTCCACAACTTCTCCAGCATGTGTTGTTACTTGAGTTTTTGATCTTTAGCCATTCTGATGGGTGTAAGGTGAAATCCAGGGTCCTTTTGATTCATATTTCCCTGATGAGTAAAGATGTTAAGCATTTCTTTAAGTGTTTCTCTGCCATTCCATATTTCTCTGTTTAGCTCTGTACCCCATTTTTTAATTGGATTACCTGATCTGTTGCTATTTAACTTCTTCAGTTCTTTATACATTCTGGATAATAGCCCTCTGTCAGATAGAGGGTTTGTGGAGATCCTTTCCCAATCTGTAGGCAGTTGTTTTGTTCTGACAACAGTGTCTTGAAGCCAAACTGGAAGAAAAAACAAAACAAAACAACAAGTGATTCAAATTACCCCTACCTGTAACATCTTAGCTTCTTTAAAGTAGGTGCTTAAAATAAAGATTTATTAACAGTAACAATGGGTAGGCCATATAAGGCAACACTTTAAAAATGCCTAGTCTTATCTCAATGCCCTATGAATTTATGAAATTCCTTTAATCTCAGTACTTGGAAAAAACCATACTCACTTCACACCCAGTGGGGAGGCTTCTTCACAAACCACTGCCTGCACCCCATGAGTCATCTAAAATACTGGATACTCTTAGTGAGTACCAGTGAACAGGGCTGGCATCTTCCCTTTCACAGGAGCACGATGCACACCACAGGGAAGATTGATAACTCCTGGTAGCGAGGTCTAACTCATGTGTTTGAGATCTAACAAATAAATTTAAGGATAAGTAGTTACTGGGTGAAGGACACTCGCTCCACCTCCAAAAAGTACTGTTTTACTATATATTTTTTTTTTACTTTTTATATTAATCACAGGTTATTTATTTTGTATCCCAGCCATAGCCCCCTCCCTCATTCCCTCCCAATCCCACCCTCCTCCCTCTCAACTCCTCCCTGCCCCTTTCCAAGTGCACTGATACTGGAAGTCCTCCTCCCTTCCATCTGACCCTAGCTCATCAGGTATCTTCAGGACTGGCTGCAATGCCCTCCTCTGTGGCCTAGCAAGGCTGCTCCTCCCTCAGTGGTGGGGGGAGGAGATCCAAGAGCCTGCCATTGAGTTCATGTCAGAAACAGTGCCTGTTCCCCTTATTAGGGTACCCACTTGGATACTGAGCTACCAAGGGCTACATCCGAGCAGAGGTTATAGGTTACATCCATACATGGACCTTGTTTGGAGAAACAGTCTCATAAAAGACCCCAGTGCCCAGATATATTGGGTCCTTGTGGAGCTCCTGTCCTCGCCAGGTTATACTAACTCCCCCTTCTTTCATATGATTCCCTGCTCTCTGCCGAAGGTTTTGTTATGAGTCTCAGCATCTACTTTGATACACTGCTAGGTAGAGTCTTTCAGAGGCCCTCTGCAGTAGGCTCCTGTCCTGTTTCTTGTTTTCTCCTACTTCCAAAGTCGATCCCATTTGTCTTTCTAAGTAAGGATTGATCATCTTACCCCGGGTCCTCTTTCTTGTTTATCTTCTTTAGGTGTACAGATTTTAGTATGTTTATCCTATCTTATAAGTCTAGTACCCACTTATAAGTGAGTATATACGGTGTGTGTCATAAGGAGTCAGCCACAGTTGCAAAAGGATTGAAAGAGGATGATGTCAGCCTGCCTGGGAAAATAATTTTATTTTTAATTTTTCAACTAAGCAATGAGATGAAATATTGTAAAACTATACCTTGAAAGGCTTAGAGATACACTTTAGTGATGATGTGATCTTCAAGCAGTCTATTCTCATTTGTTTGTTTTACCTTCTAGTAATGATAGTTTTTAAGTTATCCTGCCATGTCATTACCAATACATGCAGCTATGATGGCTTAAGGTGGAACACTGTGAGACTGGGATTACATAACCCAGAAGCAGAAAGACACACATTGTATATACTCATTTATAAGTGGATATTACCCATATAATATGGGATAAACATACTAAAATCTATAGTCCTAAAGAAGCTAAACAACAAGGAAGACACTAGGGAAGATGTTTAATCCTCATTCAGAAGGGCAAACAGGATAGACATCAGAAGTGAAAAAAGACAGGAAACAAAACAGGAGCCTACCACAGATGAACTCTGAAAGAATCTACCCTAGAGGGTATTGAAACAAATGTTGAGACTCATTGCCAAACTTTGGGCAGAGTGCAGGGAATATTATGGAAGAAGGGGAGAAAGAAAGACCCCGAGGGGACAGGAGCTCCACAAGGAGACCAACAGAACCCAAAACTCTAAGCTCCAGGGCACCTGCAGAGGCTGCTGAACAAACCAAGAACCATACATGGAGAAGACATAGACCTCTGCTCAGACGTAGCCCGTGGGCTGTCTCCATGGGTGTCTCCTAGTAGGGAGAGCAGGGGCAGTCTCTGGCATAAGCTCAGTTGCCTGCTATCTGAACACCTCCCCCTGGCAGGTTGCTCTTACTAGGCTATAGAGAAAGAGGATTCACACAGTCCTGATGAGACCTGATAGACTAGGGTAAGATAATAGGGAAGGAGGATAACATCCCCTATCAGTGTACTAGAGGAGTGGCATGGGGTGAGGAAGAAGAATGGATGGTGGGACCAGAAGGAGATAAGGAAGACAGAGGGGACTACAGCCAGGATACAAAGGGAATAAACTGTAATAAATAACAACAATAAGAAGAATACAGTTAAGGCTCAAAAGCAGTCTGGGAAAATAGCTTGTGTCCATGTGCTTTATGCTAAAGTGATGTAGTGACGCTGTGTGGAAAGAGGAACACTTATTCATTACTGTGGCCAACTGATTCAACCACTGTAGAAATCAGTGTGGAGGATCTTCAAAATGAGGACAATTGATCTGCCATAACAATCAGGCTATACCACTCCTGTCATATACCCAAAGCACCTTACATCTTACTACAGACATACATGTAATCTGTGTTTATTGTTTTTCTATGCCTAAAAACTAGACATTGTAATGAAGCCTAGATATCAACTGATGAGTGGATGATGAAAATGTGGTACCTTCACACTATGGAATTTTCAGCTGTTACTAAAAACTATCATGACTATTTCAGGCATATGAGTGGACCTGGAAACAATCATACTGAAGGAGGCAACCTAGATGCTGAAAGACTAACCTAGCATGTTTTCTATTGTATGTGACTGCTAGCATTTAAGCTTTAAATGTGTGTGTGTGTGTGTGTGTGTGTGTGTGTGTGTGTGTGTGTGTGTTGTCATTCAGAATATCTGCATGGGTCAGGTACCAAGTAAAAAATCCAAGGAAAATCAATGGATTTATTCAAGAAAGGGAAGATAGAATATAGTTTTTTAAACTGATTAAGAGGACTGGGTCAGGAGGAGAATGAAAGAACAAAAGTGGAGTAGGGAATAGAGGAAGGGTAAACTAACACTAAAGGGTTTCTAAAGGCCTCACAAAACATAACAGTTGAGAAGCTTGTATATATACACACACATATCTGTATAGGTATATATGTACTAGTATAGAAGTGTATATACTTACACACATAAAAATGAGGATGTATATATATCTGTGTGTGCACATGTGCGTATGTGTATGAATGTATAAAAGCTTCTAGATTAGTATGCTTCATCAAGCCTTTAAAAATCCATTCATGTAAGTTGCATATATGTCTGTGTGTATGTGTGTGTATACATACATACATACATACATATACACATATGGAATTTAAATAGAGTCCCCATATAAAGTAGGAGATAATCACTAACCAAATTCTTAACTTAAAAAAATTACACAAGATTCCCTGCACTCTGCCCAAAGTTTGGCTATAAGTCTCAGCATCTGCTTTGATACCCTGCAGGGTAGAGCCTTTCAGAGGCCCTCTGTGATAGGCTCCTGTCCTGTCCCTTGTTTTCTCCCTCATCTGATGTCGATCCTCTTTGCCTTTCTGAATGGGGATTGAGCATCTTAGCCAGAGTCTTTTCTGAGACTGATACTCCAACCAAGGACCATTCATGGAGATAACCTAGAACCCCTGCAAAGATGTACCCCATGGGAGTTCAGTGTCCTAGTGGATTACATAGTAATGGGAACAGGGACTGATATGAACTGATTGGCCTGCTCTTTTATCAGCAACCCCTGAGGGGGGAGCAGCCTTTCCAGGACACAGAGGAAGACAATACAGCCATTCCTGATGAGACCTGATAGCCTAGGGTCAGATGGAATGGGAGGAGAACCTCCCATATTAGTGGACTTGGAGAGAGGCATTGGAGGATATGAGAGAGGGAGGGTGAGACTGGGAGGGAATAAAGGACGGGAACAAAGCTGGTATAAAAAGTGAATAAACTGTAATTGATATTTAAAGAATTACACAAGCCAACATTATAGACATGTGGAGATTCAATGCTCACATCAAAAAAGAAAAAAAAACTGTTATGTTCTTATTGCTGAATTTAAGTTACATCAATCAGACTGATTGTTTCCAACTCCACTCATTTTTTTGAAACATTTGTTATGTTTAACAAATGAACAATAGTCCATTTTGTGAATGTGTCACACTTTATTTACCCATTCATCTATTGATGAAATACTGGGTTGTTTGCACTTCTGAGATATTGGGACTAGAGGAGCAATGAACATGAATCAGTATGTATCTCTAAAATGGGATACTGTGTATTTTTATTATCTGACCAACAGTGCATACTGGATCATATAGTAGATATATTTCCAGCTTTTTGAGGAACATTAACACTATTTTCTATAGTGGCTGCACCAGTTTGTACCCACAAGGGTATTGAAAACTGGTCCTCTTTTTGGTGCATCTTCACCAGTATTTGTTGTCATTTGTTTTACTGATATAACCATTGTAATTTTAATTTACATTTCCCTGCGGGCTAAGGATATGGATCATTTTTTATATATTTCTCAGCCATTTCTGTTTAATTCTTGAAATTTCTGATGAGTTCTATAGCATTTTTCTGTAGAAATTTGCCCTCCCATCATCACTCACCTCATTGCCAACACTCTTGTTTATTGGACACATCTCCATATCTTGATCCTTCTGATTTGTCAAATTTATCCTCTTTGAGACTCTTAGACCTGATCCTTCTTCTCATCCTTAGTCATTTCTGAAGGTTCTATCATCTCACATCCATATCTTTTTTTTTTCGTGAGCTATGTCAACATGTAATAAAATATTTTAGTGTAATTCTTGTTTTATCTATGCCAAAAGCCAAAGGAAAAAACCACTCACTTAACAGAATTTTGAAAGACTCTATATAAACGGTACACACCTACCTATGCCCATTACATTTGAAAGTTTTTATGGGCTCTTTTAATCTACAAAGACTTTCTATACTACCTTCATTTACTCTTTTTCTCTTTCTTGTTCATTTTTCTTCCCTTGAATGTTTATTATCTCCCCATGGAACCTATTTCTTTGACTGGAAGAGACTGAGTGTAAAAATTCTCCCACAAATAAATGTCTTGAATGTTGGGGTGATACTAACTTAGGAGGTAATGGAAACATCAAAAAGTAGAACTCTTATCAGATATCAGAAACTTTTACGATAATGGAGAAATAGTGTCACCTCTTTTGCAACGTCTAATCTCCCAAGATCTAAAGTGTCTGAAGTTATTGATCACTCTCTCAGCCTCTTCAGTCTCCTTCAGAATATTGCTGTTGTTGTTTCTGACACTGTCATATATCTGGACTGCTGACTGGAAGTACAAGGACTTTCCTACTTTTTGTGCAACAATATAAGTCTTTTCCACCCATAATATAGACAAAAAGAAGCATCATTTCTACTGAGTAGAGAGTTACATCACTATAGGTAAAGCAATGTGGGAGACATCTCTCCTGATTAACCTAAAAAGATGTCAAATAGACTCTTGCATACATCAAAGAGAACCATTTTCATGCTTGTACTGACAGTTTAAATCTCTAATCACAAGCCTTGTATGGGTAACCTTACTCTTTCCCAATCATGTGTTTTGACTGAGTCTGTATGAGAGGTATTAATTTTACACATGGTAGAGTATAGCTATTACCAGGATCAGGGCAGACATGGACTCATACCTCTAGAGCAGCTGCAAGCAGGGTGATAAGTAGCACATGCATAAGAGAAGTTTGGAGCACTTGTGACCTGGAACATATGTGAAATGTGCAAGACTTTCTTTGATGACAGTTGACCAGTAGTTGTGGTTACATAGCCTTTGGTCTGTGGAGTGTAGCTTCTTTAGAACATATGTAAAATATACACAGCATCCAGGATGAAATGTACCAGTTGAACTGATTACAAAAGCAGAGATGATTTGTTGAAAATAAATTGAGAACATCTCCTCCAAGAAGCTAGAACAAAGAAAGGCTGTGAAATATGATAATTGAATGAGAAAAAGGCTTAGATCCCAAAAGTTTAGCTAGTATTGGATGGAGATTCCACCAACTGAAGTAACCTGAATTATCCAAAAGTTTTTCTTTATATTACAAATGTCTTCCCTAGAGAGTAGCTGTTTAGCTTTCCTCTCAAAAACCGGACTCTGCAAAAGCATTCAGTTTTCATAGTCATAAAAATATTAAGAAGAATTTGTATCCTTTTTCCAGAGAAAGAAGAATCTGGAGAGAGAGAACAATTGACTCATATGTACAAAAGGACTCAAGGTGGGAAAACACAAAGTTAAAATGATTGTGATATCCATAAGCCACGAATTGTGACCATGCAGCAGAGCACTGCAACCATGAGAGATAGCAGAGAGGGTGTAAAAACCCAGAAAGGTGAAAACTAGGACCAGGATGCTCTGGGTGGCTCTGGACTCAGGGGAGCTACTTTGACAAGCCTGAGTGCTGCGGATGTATTGAACTCGTTGTTTGTGCCTATACAGAATCACAATCATTGAGCTGCTGGTCCAGGTGATGAGAGCAGAAAACACAACTTCAGGAAACACAAAAAAAGCTATATATAAGGAGACTGTGGTTTTGTCATATCCTACAATAGTGTAGAGTTTGAATTCTGTCTCTTCTGTTAAGTTTTTCCTAATTAATTTTATGGACATGTACAAGGGGAAAATAACATTTATTATAATGTAAAAGACCCAGCAGAAAGAAATGCACAGACCAATGTCCTTTGGAGATTTGGCTTTAAGTTTCTTCCAACAGGAGTTTCTGGGAATGATGGTGATGGTATGGAAGGCACTCAAGAGGCAAATGGTGATAATGGACATGCTCCTGAAAACTCTCAGAAAATACATAAAAAGTTGATAGCTCCAATCATTGTAGAAGAGTTTCAACACAAAAGCTGCCATTGTGTTACACACTCCTTTAGAGAGAATGATCAGGAAGTTAACTATGGTCAGATGCATGAGAATCAATTCCGTGGACTTGACTTTGTGTTTCTTGTAATAAATAAACAGGTAGTAGGCAAAAAGTGAAAAGTTTCCTAGAATTCCAATGGTACATTGTAACAAGATTATTATTCCTATTCCCAAATTTCTGGAGTCCATAATGTTACTGATCAAAAAAAATGACTTTAAAATATGCCAGCTGTCACTCCTCAGAGCAAAATGATGGATTTTTTTTTAGCTGAAATGGTGCTGTGTGCCTGTTGTCACAAATGCACAAGAATCTCATTAGCTAGAAACTGAAATCCCAGGGTGGTCAGCAGAACAAAATACTGTCCACACCATCACTCATGTTATTTTACAACTGAAGACATTCAGCAAGAACTGCTAAAGTCTTTACATATACATAAATTCCCATTATATATTTCATAAAAGTTAGCATAAGAATATGGCCACCTTATATGGATAGAAGCAATGACCAGTGAATTCATAATGAAAGCATGCTCAAGTCTACAAGTCCACTCTCTCACCAATTTCTCCAAGAAAGAAATCTCTTGTAAAGGCCTTTTTTAATTAATTTATTTTTTATAAATTACAGTTCATTCACTTTCTATCCCAGCTGTAGTCCACTCCTGCATTCCCTCCTAATTCCACCCTCTCTCCATCATTTCCTCCCATTCCCGTCCCCAAGTCCAATGATAGGGAAGGTCCGCCTCCTCTTCCCCCTTATCCTAGCCTATCAGGTCTCACTGGACTGCCTGTATTGTCTTCCTCTGTAGCCTGGTAAGGCTGCCCCCACTTCAGGAAGGAATGGAGTGGACAAAGTGCAAGCCACTGAGTTCATGTCAGAGACAGTCCCTGTTCCCATTACTAGAGAACCCACTTGGAGACTGAGCTGCCATGGGCTACATCTGTGTAGGGGTTCTAGATTATTTCTATGCATGGTACTTGTTCGGAGTATCAGTCTCAGAAAAGACCCCTCTGCCCAGATTTTTTGGTTCTGTTGCTCTCCTTGTGGAACTCCTAACCCTTCCAGGTCTTTCTTTTTTTAATTTTTATTTTTTATATTAATTACAGTTTATTCATTTCCTCCAAGTCTTTCTATCTCCCCCTTCTTTTATAAGATTCCCTGTACTCTGCCCATGGTTTGACTATGAGTCTCAGCATCTTCTTTGATACCTTGCTGGGTAAAGTAGATATTAACATTAAAATTAAAAATATTAGAAAAGGAATGAAAATGTTTTATGCTTTGGTAATATTAAGTAGCGCTAACCATTAGGTGCAAATGATAGATTAGAAAATCTTACCTCAAAAGCTAACTATTCAAATTCTACCCCCCACACTTACACGAAAAAAAATGGTAATGCACTGTTAGATAAAGAAAAGTGAGTGGAAGAAGACATATATTGTGCATAAAGAATTGTAATCTAACACAATGGAGAGAAAATAAGTAAATTATTCCCGTAGAAATTAGTTAGGACAAGGCAGTAGCCAATTAATAATACATAGTGGAAAGACTTACAATGTTTCTAGCTGATCTATTACCTTGCATCATCATTCAACAGTAGAAATGTTAAGCACAAATCATGTGACACAGCAGCTTTTGGTAAGCAGGTGGCTAAAACAAGAATCCTGGCTATGGTGCTCATAGTCCTTCACATATTCCTAAGATGATATAAGAAGGTGGAAGAAGTGTACTCCTTCATGCTGAAAACTTATACTTCAGGAATGAGCCTTCATGGACAATGATCATGACTAGCAGGAAATTAATGACTTGGAAAAAAAAGAAATACAAACTTGTACTTTAGCTGTACAGTGATTGACTAATGTTTATGGAATTTGTCCTATCCTGCAATAGAAATCAAATCAGAGTGCATTCACAACACTCAAATGCTCTGAAAGCCACATAGTTACTATAAGAGGACTTGCTCTAAGATTCAAATTATGCAAAGATCGATACATGGAAGCAGTGTTCTGCTCTCTCAAAGCTTAGCAGAGACTGGAACCTACTTTGAATCATTTCCCCTTCTGCCAATAACATTATACAACTCTATTATAGAAATGATGATTGAAACGGAAAAAATTTAGTCGACGATTTTATTTTTATTGGTGTGTGTGTGTGTCCAGATAGGGTCCTCCTCAGTAATGCAGAGTGATAAGAAATGTACAACAATCCTCTTGCCTCAGCCCTGTGATTCCTAGTTTTGACAGACCAAACCAACGTTCAATTCTTAATCTATGATTTACATAGTGAGGTGAAGATATAAACAAATACTCAAATTCATGGGCATATTTGTTTTAACATAAGAGATACCACGGTCTTTGAGCCAGCTTGAAGATATTTTAAAGCAGTGAAATGCATTCTGTGTTTGAGAATCTTACATAACGACATGAACCTTCAGTCAGTGAAGGGAAGGAAGAGATTATACAAAGCATGAAAAAATGAACCCAACACAACCTTCAGCCTCAATCTACAGGATATGCTGAGGCAACGGGAGCACAGACCTGTGGAAACAGCCAACCCAATACTGCTCCAACTTGAGTTCCACAACACAGAAGAGAGCCCTTGCTTATACTACCTATGAACCAGAGTGAGGACAGACAAAATACCGAGGATGGACACAAAAATTATTAACAGAGTCAGTGAAAGGATTCCTACTGAGATTCAGCTGTACTCATAGACTGGTGTCTAGCCTAACTGTCATCAAGTGGATATCATCATCCAGCACATGGAAGCAGATGGAGTGACCCACAGCCAAACAAACACTAGGCAGAACCAGGGGTACCCTGCAGAAGAGGAAGAGGAAGGATCATAGGAGCCAGAAAGGTGGATGACAACAGGAGAACAGAGCCAAAAGAACAATAAGCAGGGCACATAGGGGCTTACAGAAACTGAAACAACAAACACAAACCCTACATGGGTCTGAGATAGGTCCAGAGCTCGGTCCTCTGCATATAGGTTATGGTTGTGCAGCTTGTGTTCTTGGACTATCAGCAAAGAGAGTGGAGGATGTCTCTGACTCTTTTTCCTGGTCTTGAAATTAGTTTCTTTCTACTGGGTTGCCACATTCAGTTATGACATGAAGGACTGTGCCCAGCCTTTTCATATCTAGTTAGGCAATGTTCTGTGGATAGCCACAGCAGGTCTGCTTTCCCTTAATTGTTTTGGAGTGGGGAGTGGGGCAGGGATTGGGAAGAATGGAAGGAGGGGAAACTGCGGTCGGGTATAATGTATGAAAGAACAATAAAAGTTAAAAAAAAAAAAAAGAGTACCACGACATTTTGTTTTAAAATTGTTCATGGCTTACTAAATTTTTCTAAAAGTAATTAAATTTGTGTACACCAGTATGTGGTGTTATATTGCATGTGTGTTATATTGCATATGCTGACTCTTCACATGTGTGTTATATTGCATAGGCTGACTCTCACTGAAACTAATGTCGCTGATACTAATTAAAATATTTTTAATTCCTATTTTGTTTCTAAGATGTAAGAACAACTAATGACAATATTTTCATTTCTGTAAATGTTTGTTAATGTACTCTAATACAATAAATTCAGACACTAATAAGCACTCAGGCATACTCATAGTTTTGTAGTTAATAACTAAGATCATTTCTTTGTGGAAATATAAAATGTGAGTGTATATAAAATAGATGAATGCTATGTTTAAAAAAATCAGAAGATGGGAGCCCACAATTATCGTTTGAACACTGAGGATGGGGCTGAGTCACTTAGATCTCTGGGGTAGGATTATAAAAATAGGAATATTCGCTGAGAGCTTCAGATGAGTGAGAAGCCATGTCTCAAAAAGAGCAAGATTTTTTAAATGTCTGAAGAATTACAGCTGAAGTTTCACTCTGACATAAGTTTCACACCCACATAAGTATATATTCACATGACTAAAATATCTCCTGCGCACCAACACAGAGACACACATACAAAAAAGACATTAAGTTATAAATTAAATCAATTTAAAAGCTGTATTTACTAAGGACTAAGTCAAGTCAAACTATTAGTAATGAATCAAGATTTATGAATGACATCTAAATAAAAACATATGCAGATGAAATTTGTATAATGTGAAATCTTATGAACTGCATAATTGGAGGCAATGGTTTAAATAAGGGAGATGGAGATGACCTATAATTAAGCTCTTACCTGTCATGTATGAGGCTTTAGGTTCTTTAAACCTCAGCAGTGGAGAGTGGAAAAGCAATCCTGAGAAGGCAGTGAACTCAGAGTATCATTAATCAAGGGAAAATGACAGAAACTGCATCTGTGCTTGAAGTTTGCAAGACTCACAATGACATTGTCACCTTCACTTTTACTTAATATTCCCAAGCTCAAGAAGGAAAACAGCCTCAGAAGTCACATTACTGACTGTTAGGAAAGACAAAGCTCCTGACCAGTCACAGATGTGGTGCTGCCTAGAAACGCTTCTTCTCAGGCAGGTCCAGATCCTGGGTCCTCCTGGTCTTAGATGACCTTCTTAGTTCTATTTCTAAGGTTCATTCATAAATACAAAGCCACTTTCCAAAATCTGTGATTGTCCTACTGCAGAATTAATCTGTGATTTGTGTACAATGAATGGAAATCTGAAGGAGATAATTAACATAATCCTGAAGCACATTCAAAATCATATATTATTAAATCTTATACTTTTTAATAGGCAACCTGAGAGAGGATTTTGTTTCAGGTTTGCTACATCAAGAGTTAGTCTCACCCATGTTCATAGCAGCTTTATTCTTTTTTTTAATTTTATTTTTTGCTTATAAGTTACATTTTATTAACTCTGTATCCCAGCCGTCTCCCGATCCCTCATTCCCTCCCAGTCCCTCCCTCCCTCCCTCATCTCCACCCTGCCCCTTTCCAAGTCCACTGATAGGGGGGACCTCCTCCCCATTCATCTGATCCTGTTTTATCTTTATTCTTAATAGCCAGAATCTGGAAACAACCCAGGTGTCCCTCAGCAGAAGAATGGATACAGAAATTGTGGTACGTTTACATAATGGAATTCTACTCAGCAATTAAAAACAAGGAAATCATGAAATTTACAGGCAAATGGTGAGAACTAGAAATGATCATCCTGAGTGAGGTAACCCAGAAGCAGAAAGACACATAGGGTATATATTCACTGAAAAGTGGAGATTAGCCATATAATATAGGATAAACATACTAAAATCGGTACACCTAAAGACTCTAAGCAAGAAGGAGGATCCTGGGTAAGATGATCAATCCTCACTCAGAAAGGCAAATGGGACAGACATTGGTAGAGGGAGAAAATGGAATAGAATAGGAGCCTACCGCAGAGAGCCTCTGAAAGACTCTAACCAACAGGGTATCAAAGCAGATGCTGAGACTCAGAGCCAAACTTTGGGCAGAGTGCAGGGAATCATAAAAAAGGGGGTGGGGGAGAAATAGAAAGACATAGAAGGGGCAGGATCTCCACTATTAGAGTAACAGAAACAAAATATCTGGGCCCTGGGTTTTTTTGTAAGACTGATACTCCAAAAAAGAACCATGCATGGAGATAAACTAGAACCCCTGGACAGATGTAGGCCATGGCAGCTCAGTCTCCAAGTGGGTTGCCTAGTAATGGGAACAGAGACAGTATCTGACATGAACTCAGTGGCTGGCTCTTTGATCACCTCCACCTGGTGGAGGAGGAGTCTTACAGGGTTACAGAGAAAGACAATGCAGCCAGTCCTGATGAGGCCTAATAGGCTAGGGTCAGACGGAAGGGGAAGAGGACATCCCCTACCAAGGACTTGGAGAGGGGCATGGGAGGAGATGAGGGAGAGTGGGATTGGGAGGGAATAAGGGAGTGGGCTACAGCTGGGATACAAAGTGAATAAACTATAATTAATTTAAAAAGAGAGAGAGAGAGAGAAGAGTTAGTAAAAAGTCAGGGACACTTGCTTCCCCTTAGTAATTTGGCGTACAGCCAAGAAAGTCTTCCTGTTCATAGAATGAATCCTCAGGGTTCCTTTTCTGCCAACAATTCATTTTCTAGAGGTGTGCACATACCAGACCTCCCTACCTTGCTTTTCCTTGTTCTTCAGGGTATGAAGCAGCATGCTCACCTGAACTGTTTCCTATGCAGAATGTTCAGCTCAGTGTGCAGCTCTTGGCATCGCAGCACCACTATGGAAGAGGGGAGTATTCCAACCCTCAGATAAAGTTTCATAGATGTGTGACCTCAACTCCCTTCTGAACTGCAATTTTCATATCACATACAGTCATGATGGTAATTTCCTGGAAGCCAAGAACTTTTCTCCTATGTTCTAGTTGATATTACCCAAAACAATGATGAGTTTCTTCTAAGTATTTGGAGGGATACTTACATTGTCATGATCCTTGATGGCTGACTTGGAAAAAAGGTATAATTATCATAAATGTCTCATGTGAAAGACTTCTGTAAGGAAGTTTGTTTGTCTCTTTGATGGAGTTAGTCTTCTAAACAAACTCAAGTATTACCTTTTGTAACCCAGTTCTGTTTACTTTTAGAGCAAAAAGCTGAACACATTCAATCGTGAGTTCCGGGACTTCTACTGAAGTACTAATAAAAGGAAAAAAATAACATCATAGTCCTCACTAGAAATCATTGATCTTAGCTGAACTCAATAAAAATTAACTGGAAATAATGATATGAAAATATACTGGCTAAAGTTACAATTATAAACCCAGCAACAACTTCAAGTCTGAACAGAGCCCAATCCTAGAAAGAATTTATATAGGTAATCATTCCTCACAAATGACAGCAAAAGTATCCAATCATTTTCACATAATAAATTACCACATTCTCTTTCTTAAAGCACTGAATGGAAACCAGAATAATAGGCAGTCATGCTTATAAAGAGTATTAAATCTTTTCCATTTAATGAAAAAGTACTAAGATTAAAATTTTATCCTCAGTTTATGCACTACTATTTATCTATACCTAAGCTAAAGGCACATTACTTTTAAAGGACATGAAGAAATATTTGGTGAAGGGTATGATGCTTTACAAGAACTCAGAATTGACTAATAATCATTAATATATATATATATATATATATATAGAGAGAGAGAGAGAGAGAGAGAGAGAGAGAGCAGTTTCACTTTCTCACCTGCAGTGGCCCTCCACCAAATAGAGACACCACTAAAATCAAGAGGAAGAATGAAATTTCTTAGAACCATAGACAAAGATGATGATGAGGTATTAATGAGATTGTGAGAGGGTAATAAGTCTGTTTGACAAAGGCAGGAGGCAGAAAAATGGACAAGACAGCAAGATATGGGCACTGAGAGTCTATAGAGACAGAGATTTTTAAAAAGGCACTACTGAAACCTGTGAACATATTTCTTTCATATTTCAACATAATTTTGGATAACAGGTAGTGTTACAAATAAAAAAAATGAAAACAAAATCAGAAACAAAAAGGTGGCCATATCAACAGACACTAAGGAAATCTAATAAATCATTAAGTCTTACTTCAAAAACCTGTAATCCACAAAATTGAAAAAAAATCTGAAATAGTGGTATCTTAAGAGATACCACTAACCAACATTAAAACCAAGATCGAAAATTTAAGTAGACCTATAACCCCTAACGAAATAGAAGCAGTCATTTAAATTCTACCAACCATAAAAAAAAGAACAAAGCCAGACGATTTTAGTGTAGAATTCTACCAGACCTTTAAAGAAGATCTAATACCAATACTCCTAAATTATTCCACAAAACAGACAAAAAAAGGGATATTGGCAACTTCATTTTATGAGGCCACAGTTGAATCTTAGTTTGGTTTAGTTATAAACTACAACAAGAAAGTGAATTTCAGACCATTTTTCTTCATGAACACTGACACAAAAATACATAATACAATACTTGCAAACTGTATCCAAGAACTCATCAAAACATCATCCAAAATGATAAAGTAAGCTTCATGCCAGAGATGCAGGGATGGTTTAACATATAAAAATATGTAAATGTAATCCATCATATAAAGAAACTGCACTTAAATATTTACATAATCAGAGAGATCCAAGATGGCAGCACCGGAAGGACACTGTCTGAGGAGCAGGACAGCAGTGTCGGCACACGACCAGGAGACTGAACTCTGGGCCCTAAAACGCCAGCAACTGTGATTCCCAGGTGAGAGGAAACCCCATGGTGTGGGAATCAATCGGGACCAACCTCAGGTCACCCAGCCAATCCCTGGAAAAGGTCCTGGGGAACAGTGGGCGCACAGCCTCTGGCCCAGAGTGGCGCCCTCAGCCACCACCCCAGACCAAGGCTCACAGCCTCCAGCCCAGAGCGAGGTGCGCAACCTCCAGCCTAGAGCAGCGCGTACAACCTCTAACCAAGAGCAGGACCTTCAGCGGCAGGCCCAGAGCAGGGCGCACAACTGCCAGTCCAGAGACCTGCTGCTCACCCAACTTAGTGTCCCAGGCAGAACTGTGGGCCCCAGGGCACCAGAGACTGAGTTTCCCTGTCAGGAGAAAAGCCCACAGCTGGGGAATCAGCAGGTTCTTCAAGAGGGCTGTGTCTGGAAAAGAGTGTAACAACTTCAGCAGCTCGCTAAATTCAAAGTGAGATACCCAGCAGCAGGGCAGCTGTCTCCAGGACTTCTTCAGATGAGAGGAGCGGCCCCCTGCCTAACAAAGACCACAGCTACCACTCAGGTCTATATGCCTGAGGTGAGCAGTGGAAATTCCTGAGAAACACCAGCCATTCAGTGACCATACCCAAAAAGCAGACCTCCTTCAGGAAAAATCACCTTCCTACCAAGGGGATTCTCTCCACCCCAGGATTCCAGGAAGCACCAGAAACTAACATCCAACACCTAAAATAGACCAATAGGTAGAGGCCAGCGTAAAGGCTCAACCAACAAAAGTCAGAGCAATATGGCATCTCCAGAACCCAGTTATCCAAGGGCAGGCAGCCCTGGACAACTGAAATTCAAGAAGATGACCTAACATCTATGCTGATGAAGAGAATAGTAGAGGAAACAAATGAAATACGTAAAGACTTAGAGGAAAATAAAGTCAAACAGATTATGGCCATCTGTAAAGAAATGGAGGAAGTTAAAGACAAACAGATTAGGGCCAACCATAAAGAAATACAGGAAGATAAAGACAAACAGATTGTGGCCATCCACAAAGAAACATGGGAATATGCAGCCAAACAGTTTGTGGCCTTCAGAGAGGAAATAATTAAATCACTGAAAGAAACAAAAGAAACAGAGGAATGTTCAAACAAACAGCTAAAGAAACTAAAGGAAAATACAATCAGACTATCCAGATCAACAAAATCAGAAATGAAAAGAAGGACATGACACTGAAGAAATCCAAACAGTCAATAGGTCTTACTTCAAAAGCCTATATACCACAAAATTTGAAAATCTAAATGAAATGGACAATTTTCTTGATCGAGTTCACTTACCAAAGCTGAATCAAGACCAGGAAAATCAATTAAATAGTCATATATCCCCTAAGGAAATAGAAGTAATCATCAAAAGTCTCCCATCCAAAAAAAAGCCCAGGGCCAGACGGTTTCAGTGCAGAATTCTACCAGACCTTCAAAGAAGAGCTAACTCCAATTCTCTTCAAACTATTCCACAAAATAGAAACAGAAGGAACATGACCAAACTCATTCTATGAAGCCACAGTCACCTTGGTACCTAAACCTCACAAAGACCCAACAAAGAAAGAGAATTTCAGGCCAATCTCCCTTAGGAACATTGATGCAAAAATATTCAACAAAATACTTTCAAACCAAATCCAAGAACATATCAAAGATATCATCCACTATGACCAAGTAGGCTTCATCCCAGGTATGCATGGGTGGTTCAATATATGGAAACCCATCAATGTAATCCACCATATAATCAACCAGAAGGAAAAAAAAAACCCACATGATCATCTCCTTAGATGTCAAAAAAGCATTTGACAAAATCCAACATCCGTTCATGTTTAGAGTTTTAGAAAGATCAGGGATACAAGGCTAAACATAACATAGTAAAGACAATATACAGCAAGCCTATAGCCAACATCAAACTAAATGGAGAGAAACTTAAATCAATCCCACTGAAAACAGAGACAAGGCAAGGCTGCCCACTCCATATCTCTTCAACATAGTTCTTGAAGTCCTTGCTAGAGAAATAAGACAATTAAAGGAGATCAATGGGATACAAATAGGAAAGGAAGAAGTCAAAGTATTTCTGTTTGCAGATGATATAATAATATACATGAGTGACCCCAAAAATTCCACCAGGGTACTCCTACAGCTGATAAACACCTTCAGCAAAGTGGCTGGATACAAAATTAACAAAAAAAATCATTAGCCCTCCTGTATACAAAAGACAAAAGGGCCGAGAAAGAAATTAGGGAAACAACACCCTTCACAATAGCCATAAAGGAGCTCCACAAGGTGACCAACAGATCTAAAAATCTGGGCCCATGGGGCCTGTAAAGACTTATGAATCAACCAAGGACTATGAATGGAGAGGACCTAGACCCCCTGCAACCCCCCAGTTGTAGCTCATGGGCAGCTCAGTCTCCATGGAGATTCCCTAGTAAGGGGAGCAGAGGCAGTTACTGGGATGAACTTGATTGCCTGCTGTTTGATCACCTTCCCCTGGATAGGTGGCCTTAGTAGGCCTCAGAGAAAGAGGATCCATACAGTCCTGATAAGACCTGATAAGCTAGAATCAGACAGTAAGGGAGAAAGACCTCCCCTATCAGTGGACTAGGGGAAGGACATAGGGGGTAAAGAGGGAGGAGATGAGGGAGAGGGCTACAGCCAGGATACAAAGTGAATAAAGTGTAATTGAAATAAATAATTATAATAATAATTTTTTTAATTTTTATTAATTACACTTTATTCACTTTTTATCCCCCATAAGCCCCCCTCCTTCCCTCCCAAACCCACCCTCCCACCCTCTTCTTTATGCATGCCCTTCCCCAAGTCCACTGATAAGGGAGGTCCTCCTCTCCTTCCTTCTGATCTTAGTCTATCAGATCTCATCAGAAGTGGCTGCATTGTCATCTTCTGTGGCCTGGTAAGACTGCTCAGGGGGAGGTGATCAAAGAGCAGGCCAATCAGATTATGTAAGAGGCAGTCCCTCTTCCCATTATTATCTAACCCTCTTGGACACTAAACTGCCATGGGCTACATCTGTGCAGGTGTTCTAGGTTATCTCCATGCATGGTACTTGGTTGGAGTATGAGTCTCTGGGAAGACACCTGTGTTCAAATTTCTGGTTCTGTTGCTCTCCTTGTGGAGTTCCTGTCCTCTCCAGATCTTACTATTTAATAATAAATTTTTTAATGAACGATAATAATGATATGCTGCTATACTTTCAGACAGGAGCCTAACTTGACTGTCATCTGGGAGGCTCCAGACAACAAGAGATGCTGGGACTTGTAGCCAAACATGGGGTAGAGCTCTGAGGGTCCTGCAGAAGTGTTGGGGGAAAGGTGAAAGGACCTGAAGGGGAAAAGAACTTCACAAGAAGACCAACAGATACAACTGTCCCAGTCACATGGGGCTTTCAGAGACTGAGATGACAACAAAGGAACATGCATGATCTGGACCTAGGGCCCCTGCACACATGTAGCCTATGGGCGGCTTGGTCTTCGTATGGGGTCTGGTGAGTGGAAGTGGCGCTGTTCCTAACATGGACTCTATTGCCTGCTTTTGGATCACTTCCCCCTGTCAAGACTGCCTGGCCTGGCCTCAGGGGATGAAGATATGCACAGTCCTGATGTGGTTTGATGTTTGGGGAAAGGTTAACATGGGGGAGTTTCCTTTTTCTGGGGGGAAAGAGGGAGGGAAAGGGTGGAGGAGGGAAGTTGGTAGGACTGGGAGGAACAATAAAATGGCCCTTAAAGTTAATCTGCTATACTCTTATATCAATGCTTTATTCAGCCTTCATTAGAGAGCCTTCCTTCTGCAGTAGATGGAACAAAATACAAAAAAGTACAGTCAGGCACAGCAAGAGAGAACTTGGAAGACACAACTCTAACTGAGATGTCTCTATCAAGAGACTGTCTATCAAGCTCTATCAAGCTCTGTCTCCCCTCAGAGCTCAGGGGAAAGAAAAAGAGGTCAAAAATGTAAAACAGCCAGATGGCTTAAAGGACTCCAAGGGAACAGGCCCTATAAATCAACTGAGCAAAGCTTACATGAACTCACAAATGCTGCAGCAGCAAGCACAGGGCTGACATGGGTCTTCACCTGGTCTTCTGTGTGAATATTATATATTTCAGTTTGTTATTTTTATAGGAATCCTGAGTGTGTGAATGAGTGGGTCCTTGATACTTATGCCTTCTCTTGGGTATCTTTTCCTTCTGTTGGTTTTTCTTGTCCAAATTCAATGAGGTGATTTTTGTTTTATCTTATCATATTTTATTTTGTTATGTTTTGTTGTTTTATCTTAGAAGCCTATTAGTTTCTAATGAGAGATAGTAAGGGAGTATATTTCGATGAAAAGGGAGGTGTGCAGGAACTATGAAGAATAGAGGGAAGGTAAACCATAAGCAGATGCTGAGACTTTATAGCCAACTGTTGGGCAGAGTGCATGGAATCTTATGTAAGAAGTGGGAAATAGTAGGTTATGGAGAGGACAGGAACCCCACAAGGAGAGCAACAGAACCAGAAAATTTGAACACAGGGGTCTTCCCAGAGACCCATACTCCAACCAAGTACCA